>NW_028275160.1:2072500-2355000 GCF_013281855.1 Momordica charantia | reverse complement strand
CAAACAAAAGAAATAGTAAAGAGAAACTAGTGGAAGAAGATTCAAAGGAAGAGATAAGGACTATATGCATAGGAGAAGGATGACCCAACATTGAGAAACATTCTAATCAAACAACACTTGTATCATTTAAAAAATGATTCTTTGATTAATAGAGTATGCTTGGTTCAAACAAGAGGCTCATAGAGTCAAAAAAAAAAAAAAAAATAGTAAAGAGAAACTAGTGGAAGAAGATTCAAAGGAAGAGATAAGGGCTACATGCAGAGAAGGACCCAACGTTGAGAAACATTCTAATCAAACAACACCTATCATTACGTTGAGAAAAATGACCCTTTGATGGAATCTAAACACAGACCAAATCAATCTGGATATTTTTCAAGGAAAAAAGATCGACCATACATATTGTATTCAATAAGCAAAACAACATAATAAACCCAACTTTTAAATAAACAAGAAAAAACTATTGTAAAGTTTATAAACTAATTAAAAAATGAAACATTTTCAGAAGATAATTACTTACACAAACATAGCATGCCATCTTACACATCCTGTACACTGCAGTTTTACTATGCTACCCAAATATAAAATAATTACAATCCATTATGTTCACAGAAAAAGAAAAATCCATATAAGTGCATGTTGAAAATCATGAATGAAATGCTACTTTTTTTTCAACAAGATACGAACTTCTCATTGATCTATAAAACGGAACAAACTCTTCAAAAATTGAATTCTAGTCTCCACTTTTTTTTCAACAAGATACGAACTTCTCATTTATCCAAACAAAGCATCTTCCTTCCTCCTTAAATACATACATAGCAAAAAAACTAAACAAATAAAAAACTTTGCCCTTTATCCATCTTATTGACCAATACAATCCAACTATTCCCTTCCACCAATAACTCTAATATCTTTTATTCTAGTACTTCCATTGTTTCATCTCCCTAAACCATCTTATCCCGGACACTTATTGACAATTCAAAGAAAATATCTTTGTTCCATCATCATAATACTCTTTTTACTTTGCAAATCTCTACAACACCTTTTCCTCACTTTGTCCCAAAATAAACCTTACTAATTGGCAGCTATATCATTATCTCCGATCCAATAATGACAATAACTTTTCAAAAATTAAATTCTAGTCTCTACTTTCACCCAAAATCTCATTATCCAAACAAAGTACATTCCTCCTTAAATACATAACAAATAAACTCAACAAATCCAAAATATTGTCCATTATTCGTCTTATTGACCAATACAATCCAACTATTCCATTCCACCAATAGCCCTAACATCTTTTATTCTAGTGCTTCCATTGTTTCAACTCCCTGAAACATCTAATAACTCCCCGAAACATCTTATCAAGAAAACTTATAGGTAATTCTTGTTTCAACTCCCTGAAACATCTTATCAAGAAAACTTATTGGTATTTCTAATAAAGTATCTTCTTCCAATCATCTTAATACTCTATCCACTTTGCAAATCTTTAGAAACCTTTTTCCTCACATGTCCAAAATTAACCTTATTATTTAGTGGCTAAATCATTGTCTCCAATCTAAAGAACAACAAGAACACTTCAGACAAAAAATTTCAATTCCAATCTCATACTTTAATAAAAAATTGCTTTATCCAAACAAAGCATCTTCCTTCCTCCTTAAATACATAATTAATAAACTCAACAAATCCAAAAGATTTTCCTTTATCCATCTTATTAACCAATACAATCCAACTATTCCCTTCCACCAATAACCAATACAATCCAACTATTCCCTTCCACCAATAGCCCTAATATCTTTTATTCTAGTGCTTCCATTGTTTCATCTCCCTATAACATCTTATAGAGAAACTTATTAGTAATTCTAAGAAAATATCTTCGTCCCATCATCTTAATACTCTATTCACTTTGCAAATCTTTACATCCCTTTTTTCCTCACTTGTGCCAAAATAAACCTTATTATTAGGTAGCTCAATCATTATCTCCAATCCAAAGAATGACAAGACCTTTTCAAAAATTGAATTCTAATCTCTACTTTAATCCAAAATCCCTTTATCCAAACAAAGTATCTTCCTTCCTCCATAAATACAAAACAAATAAACTCAACAAATCCAAAAAATTGTCCTTTATCCATCTTATAATTGTCCAATACAATCCAACTATTCCCTTCCACCAATCGCCGTAATATCTTTTAGTCTCGTGCTTCCATTGTTTCAATTCCCTAAAACATCTTATCAAAGAAACTTATTGGTAATTCTAAGAAAGTATCTTAACCTCATCATCTAAGTACTATATCCACTTTGCAAATCTTTACAACCCTTTTTCCTCACTTGTCCCAAAATTAACCTCATTATTTGGTAGCTCAATCCTTATCTTCAATCCAAAGAACAACAAGAACTCTGAAGCCAAAAAAATTGAATTCTAGTCTGCATACTTTAATCAAAAATCCCTTTATCCAAACAAAGTATCTTCCTTCATAAATACAAAACAAATAAACTCAACAAATCCAAAAAATTGTCCTTATCCATCTTAAATAATTATCCAATACAATCCAACTATTCTCTTCCACCAATCGCCGTAATATCTTTTATTCTCGTGCTTCCATTGTTTCAATTCCCTAAAACATCTTATCAAAGAAACTTATTGGTAATTCTAAGAAAGTATCTTAACCTCATCATCTAAGTACTATATCCACTTTGCAAATCTTTACTACCCTTTTTCCTCACTTGTCCCAAAATTAACCTCATTATTTGGTAGCTCAATCCTTATCTCCAATCCAAAGAACAACAAGAACTCTGAAGCCAAAAAAATTGAATTCTAGTCTGCATACTTTAATCAAAAATACCTTTATCCAAACAAAGCATCTTCCTTCCTTCTTAAATACATGACAAATAAACTCAACAAATCCAAAAGATTGTCCTTTATCCATCTTATTGACCAATACAATTCAACCATTCCCTTCCCCTAATATCTTTTATTCTAGTGCTTCCATTGTTTCATCTCCCTAAAACATCTTAATAAGTCTTGAAACTTATTGGTAATTCAAAAAAAATATGTTCATCTCGTCATCTTAATACAATATCCACCTTGCAAATCTTTACAAACCTTTTTCCTCACTTGTCCCAAAATTAACCTTATTATTTGGTAGCTTAATCATTATCTCTAAACCAAAGAATGACAAGAACTCTATCATTATCTCTAAACCAAAGAATGACAAGAACTCTTCAAAAATTGAATTCTAGTCTCTACTTTAATCCAAAATCCCTTTATCCAGACAAAGTATCTTCCTTCTTCCTTAAATACATAACAAATAAAGTCAACAAATCAAAAAAATTGTACTTTATCCATCTTATTTACCAATACAATCCAACTATTTCCTTCCCCCAAAAGTCCTAATATCGTTTATTCTAGTGCTTCCATTGTTTCATCTCCCTAAAACAACGTCATATGTTTCGAACTTCTTGGTAAATAGAAAATATCTTCGTCTTGTCATCTTAATACTCTATCCACTTTGCAAATCTTTACAACCACTTTTTCTCACTTGTCCCAAAATAAACCATATTATTTGGTAGCTCAATCATTATATCGAATCCAAAGAATGACAAGAACTCTTCAAAAATTGAATTCTAGATTCTACTAAAATCCAAACAAAGTACTCTCCTCCTTAAATACATAACAAATACGCTCAACAAACCCAAAACATTGTCCTTTATCCATCTTATAACCATTCCCTTCCACCAATAGCCCTAATATATTTTATTGTAGTGCTTCCATTGTTTCAACTCCCTGGAACATATTATCAAGGAAACTTATTGGTAATCCTAAGAAAGTATCTTCGTCCCGTCATCTTAATACTTTATCCACATTGCAAATCTTTACAACCCTTTTTCCTCACTTGTCTCAAAACAAACCTTATTATTTGGGAGCTCAATCATTATCTCCAATCTAAAGAATGACAAGAACTCTTCAAAAATTAAATTCTAGTCTCCACTTTAATCTAAAATCCCTTTAGCGAAACAAAGTACATTCCTCCATAAATGCATAACAAATAAAATCAAGAATTCCGAAAGTTTGTCATTTGTCCATCTTATTGAATAATACAATCCAGCTACTACCTTCCACCAATAGCCCTAATATTTTTTATTCTAGTGCTTACATTGTTTCATCTACCTAAAACATCTTATCCAGGAAACTTATTTGTAATTCTAAGAAAATATCTTCGTCCCATCATCTAAATACTCTATTCACTAAGCAAATCTTTACAACCATTTTTCCTCACCTGTCCCAAAATAAACCATATCACTTGGTATCCAAATCATTATCTCTAATCCAAAGAATGACAAGAACTCTTCAAAAATTGAATTCTAGTCCCTACTTCAATCCAAAATCCCTTTATCCAAACAAAGTATCTTCCTTCCTCCATAAATATATAACAAATAAACTCAACAAATCAAAAAAAAATTCCTTTACATATCTTATTGTCCAATACAATCCAACTATTCCCTTCCACCATTAGCACTAATATGTTTTATTCTCTTGCTTGCATTGTTTCAACTCCTTGAAACATCTTATCAAGGAAACTTATGGGTAATTCTAAGAAAATATCTTCGTCCCGTCATCTTAATACTTTATCCACTTTGCAAATCTTTACAACACTTTTCCCTCACTTGTCCAAAAATTAACCTTATTATTTGGTAGCTCAATTCTTATCTCCAATCCAAAGAACGACAATAACTCTTTCAACCAAAAAATTGAATTCTAGTCTTCTACTTTAATAAAAAATCTCTTTCTCCAAATAAAGCATCTTCCTTCCTCCTTAAATACATATAACAAATAAACTCAACAAATCCAAAAGCTTGTCATTTATTCATCTTATTGACAAATACAATCCAACTATTCCCTTCTCCCAAAAGCCCTAATATCTTTTATTCTAGCGCATCAATCGTTTCATCTCCCTAAATCATCTTAATAAGTTCGAAACATCTGGGTATTTCTAAGAAGATATCTTCATCTTGTCATCTTAATACTCTATCCACTTTGCAAATCTTTAGAATCCTTTTTTCTCACTTGTCCCAAAATTAACCTTATTAATTGGTAGCTCAATCATTATCTCCAATCTAAATAATGACAAGAACTCTTTAGACAAAAAAATTGAATTCTAGTCTCATACTTCGGATAAAAAATAAAAAATCCCTTTATCCAATCAAAGCATCTTCCTTCAGCCATAAATACATAACAAATAAATACAACAAATCCAAAAGATTGTCCGTTATCCATCTTGTGGACCAATCCTATCAAACTATTCCCTTCCACCAATAGCCCTAATATCTTTTATTGTAATGCTTCTATTGTTTCATCCACCTAAAACATCTTATCAAGGAAACTTATTGGTTATTCTAAGAAAATATCTTCGTCCCATCATCTTAACACTCTATTCCAAATCATTACAACCCTTTTTCCTCAATTGTCCCAAAATAAACCTTTATTATTTGGTAGCTCAATCATTATATCCAAAGAATGACAAGAACTTTTCAAAACTTGAATTCTAGTCTCTACTTTAATCCAAAATTCCTTTATATAAACAAAGTATCTTCCTTCCTCCTTTAAATACATAAAAAATAGACTAAAGAAATCCAAAAGATTGTCCTTTATTCATATTATTCTCCAATACAATCCAACTATTCCCTTCCACCAATAGCTCTAATATCTTTTATTTTGGTGGTTCCATTGTTTAATATCCCTGAAACGTCTTATCAAGGATATTTATTGGTTATTCTAAGAAAGTTTCTTCATCCCATCATCTTAATAGCCCATCCACTTTGCAAATCTTTACAACCCTTTTTCATAACTTTTCCCAAAATTAACCTTATGATTTGGTAGCTCGATCCTTCTATTCAATTCAAAGAACGACAAGAACTCTCCAGACAAAAAAATTGAATTCTAGTCTCATACTTTAACAAAAAATTCCTTTCTCCACACAAAGCATCTTCCTTCCTCCTTAAATACGTAACAAATAAACTCAACAAACCCCAAAGATTGTCCTTTATCCAGCTTATTGACCAATACAATCCACCTATTCCCTTCCACCAATAGCCCTAATATCTTTTATTCTAGTACAAAAAAAAATTATTGTTTCATCTCCCTATGACATCTTATCAAGGAAACTTATTGGTAATTCTAAGAAAATATCTTCGTCCCATCATCTTAATATTCTATTCACTTTGCAAATCTTTACAACCCTTTTTTCCGCACTTGTCCCAAAATAAACCTTATTATTTGGTAGCTCAATCATTATCTCCTATTCAAATAATGACAATAAGGCTTAAAAAATTGAATTCTAGTCTATACTTTAATCAAAAATCCCTTTATCCAAGAAAAGTATCTACCCTTCGTCCTTAGATACATAACAAATAAACTCACTTGTCCCAAAATAAACCTTATTATTTGGTAGCTCAATCATTATCTCCTATTCAAATAATGACAATAAGGCTTACAAAATTGAATTCTAGTCTCTATAATCAAAATTCCCTCTATCCAAGAAAAGTATCTCCCTTCGTCCTTAGATACATAACAAATAAACTCAACAAATCCAAACGACTGTTCTTTAACCATCTTATTGACCAATACAATCCAACTATTCCCTTCCACCAATAGCCTTAATATCTTTTATTCTTATCCATCCATTGTTTCAACTCCATGAAAAATCTTATAAAGGAAACTTACTGGTGATTTCTAAGAAAATATCTTCGTCCCATCATCTTAATAGTCTATCCACTTTGCAAATCTTTAGAAACCTTTTTCCTCGCTTGTCTCAAAATAAACTTTATTATTTTGTAGATCAATCATTATCTCCAATCCAAAGAATGACAACTCTTCAAAAAATTGAATTCTAGTCTCTACTTTAATCCAAAATCCCTTTAGCCAAACAAAGTACCTTCCTCCTTAAATACATAACAAGTGTAAACTTAATAAATCCAAAAGATTGTCCTTTGTCCATCTAATTGAATAATACAATCCAATTATTCCCTTCCACCAATAGCCCTAATACCTTTTATTCCGATACTTCCAATGTTTCAACTCCCTCAAATATCTTATCAGGGAAACTTATTGGTAATTCTAAGAAAGTATCTTCATCCCATCATTTGGTACTCTATAAACTTTGCAAATCTTTTCAATCATTTTTCCTCACTACTCCAAAAATTAACCTTATTATTTGTAGTAGCTCAATCCTAATCTCCAATCTAAAGAACTAAAACTCTTACGACAAAAAAATTGAATTCTAGTCTCGTACTATAATTGAAAATACCTTTATCCAAACAAAGCATCTTCCTTCCTCCTTAAATACATAACAAATAGACTCAACAAATCCAAAAGATTGTTCTTTATCCATCTTATTGACCAGTACAGTCCAACTATTCCCTTCCACCAATAGCCCTAATATCTTTCATTCTAGTGCTTCTATTATTTTAACTTCCTTAAACATCTTATAAATGAAACTTATTGGTAATTATAAGAAAGTATCTTCATTCCGTCACCTTAATACTCTTTCCATTTTGCAAATCTTTACAAACCTTTCTCCTCACTTGTTCCAAAATTAACCTTATTATTTGGTAGCTCAGTGCTTATCTCCAATCCAAGGAACGACAAGAACTATTAAGTCAAAAGAATTGAATTTTAGTCTCATACTTTAATAAAAAATCCCTTCATCTAAACAAAGCATCTTCCTTCCTCCTTAAATACGTAACAAAAAAAACTTAACATATCCAAAAGATTGTCCTTTATCTATCTTACTGACCAATACAATCCAATTATTCCCTTCCACCACTAGCCCTGATATCTTTTATTCTTGTGCTTCCATTGTTTCATCTCCATAAAACATATTATCAAGGAAACTTATTGGTAATTCTAAGAAAATATCTTTGTCCCATCATCTTAATACTTTATTCACTTTGGAAATCTTTACAACACTTTTTCCTCACTTGTCCCAAAATAAAGCATATTATTTGATAGCTCAATCATTATCTCCAACCCAACGAATGACAAGAACACTTAAAAAATTAAATTCTAGTATCTACTTTAATCCTGTTCCTCCTTACATAACAAACAAACTCAACAAATCCAAAAGATTGTTCTTTATCCATCTTATTGACCAATACAATCTCACTACTCCCTTCGACCAATAGGCCTAATATCTTTTATTCTAGCGCTTCCATTGTTTCAACTCCCTAAAACATCTTATCAAGGAAACTTACCAGTAATTCTAAGAAAGTATCTTAACCTCATCATCTTAGTACTATATCCACTTTGCAAATCTTTACAACCCTTTTTCCTCACTTGTCCAAAAATTAACCTCATTATTTGGTAGCTCAATCATTATCTCCAATCCAAAGAACGACAAGAACTCTATAGACAAAAAAAAAATTGAATTCTAGTCTCATACTTCAATCCAAAATCTCTTTATCCAAACGAAGCATCTTCCTTCCTCCTTAAATACATAACAAATAAACTCAACAAATCCAAAAGATTGTCCTTTATCTATCTTATTGACCAATACAATCCAACTATTCCCTTCCACCAATAGCCCTAATATCTCTTATTCTAGTGCTTCCAGTGTTTCATCTCCATAAAACATCTTATCAAGGAAACTTATTGGTAATTCTAAGAAAATATCTTTGTCCCATCATGTTAAAACTCAATTGAATTTGTTACAACCCTTTTTCCTCACTTGTCCCAAAATAAACTTTATTATTTGGTAGCTCAATTATTATCTCCAATCCAAAGAATGACAAGAACTTTATCCAAATAAAGTATCTACCCTCCTCCAAAAATATCTCTACTTTAATCCAAAATCCCCATCTTCCTTCATCCATAAATACATAACAAATTAACAAAACAAATAAAAAAAATGGTCCTTTATCCATCATATTGTCCAATACAATCCAACTATTCCCATCCACCACTAGCCGTAATATCTTTTATTCTCGTGCTTCCAATGTTTCAACTCCCTAAAACATCTTATCAAGGAAACTTATTGGTAATTCTAAGAAAGTATCTTCGTCCCATCATCTTAATACTCTATCCACTTTGCAAATCTTTACAATGCTTTTTCCTCACTTGTCCCAAAATTAACCTTATGATTTGGTAGCTCAATCCTTATATCCAATCCAAATAACGACAAGAACTCTTTAGACAAACATTCTTTCAAGATTTTGTATCTTTCTTTGAACATTTTGTTCATTTTCTTCTCTTCAATGAAAAGTTAGCATCTTGTTAAGAAAAAAAACAAAAAATGTCTCATACTTTAATAAAAAATCACTTTCTCCAGACAAAGCATCTGTCTTCCTCCTTAAATACATAACAAATAAACTCAACAAACCCAAAGATTGTCCTTTATCCAGCCTATTGATCAATACAATCCACCTATTCCCTTCCATCAATGGCCCAATATCTTTTATTCTAGCTTAAACATCTTATTGTTTCATCTTATTGTAAGAAAATATTTTTGTCTCACGATCTTAATACTCTATTCAGTTTGTAAATCTTTACTTTCCTTTTTCCTCACTTGTCCCAAAATATACCTTATTATTTGGTACCTCAATCACTATCTCAAATCCAAAGACGAATGACAAGAAGCTTCAAAAATTGAATTCTAGTCTCTACTTTAATCCAAAATCCCTTTATCCAAAAAAAAGTATCTCCCTTCATCCTTAAATACATAACAAATAAACTCCACAGATCCAAAAGATTGTTCTTTATCCATCTTATTGACCAATACAATCCAACTATTGCCTTCCACCAATAGCCCTAATATCTTTTATTCTAGTGCTTCCATTGTTTCAACCCCCTCAAACATCTTATCAAGGAAACTTATCGATAATTCTAAGAAAGTGTCTTCATCCCATCATCTTAATACTCTATCTATTTTTCCTCACTTATCCTAAAATAAACCTTATTATTTGGTAGCTCAATCATTATCTTCAATCCAAATAATGACCAGAACTCTTCAAAAATTGAATTCTAGTCTCTAATTTAATCCAAAATCTCTTTATCCAAACTAAATATCTTCCTTCCTCCTTAAATACATAACAAATAAACTCAATAAATCCAAAAGATTGTTCTTTATCCATCGTATTGACCAATACAATCCAACTATTCCCTTCCACCAATAGCCCTAATATCTTAAATTCTAGTGCTTCCATTATTTTAACTCCCTTAAACATCTTATGAATGAAACTTATTGGTAATTCTAAGAAACTCTTTATCCAATCAACGAAAATTGAATTTTAGTCTCCCACTTCAATCAAAAAACCTTTTATCCAAACAACGAAATCCAAAAGATTGTCCTTTATCCATCTTATTAACCAACAATCGAACTATTCCCTTCCACCAATAGCCCTAATATCTTTTATGTCAGGGCTTCTGTTGTTTCAACTCCATCTTTGTCACATCATCTTAATACTTTATTCACTTTGCAAATCTTTACAACCTTTTCTTCCTAACTTGTCCCAAAATTAACCTTATTATTTGGTAGCTCAATCATTATCACCAATCCAAAGAATGACAAGAACTCTTCAAAAATTGAATTATAGTCTCCACTTTAATCCAAAATCCCTTTATCCAAACAAGGTATCTTCCTTCCTCCTTAAATACATAACAAATAAACTCAACAAATCCAAAAGATTGTCTATTATCCATCTTATTGACCAATACAATCCAACTATTCCCTTCCACCAATAGCCCTAATATCTTTTATTCTAGTGCTTCTATTGTTTCAACTCCCTACAACATCTTATCAAGGAAGCTTATTGGTAATTCTAAGAAATTATCTTCGACCTATCATCTTAATATTCTATTCACTTTTCAAATCTTTACAATCCTTTTTCCTCACTTGTCCAAAAATTAACCTCATTATTTGGTAGCTCAATCATTATCTCCGATCCAAAGAACGACAAGAACTCTATAGACAAAAAAAATTGAATTCTAGTCTCATACTTCAATCCAAAATCCCTTTATCCAAACGAAGCATCTTTCTTCCTCCTTAAATACATAACAAATAAACTCAACAAATCCAAAAGATTGTCCTTTATCTATCTTATTGACCAATACAATCCAACTATTCCCTTCCTCCAATATCGCTAATATCTTTTATTCTAGTGCTTCCATTGTTTCAACTCCATAAAACATCGTATCAAGGAGACTTATTGGTAATTCTAAGAAAATATATTTGTCCCATCATGTTAAAAATCTATTGAATTTGCAAATCTTTATAACCGTTTTTCCTCACTTTTCCCAAAAAAAACCTTATTATTTGGTAGCTCAATCATTATCTCCAATCCAAAGAATGACAAGAACTCTTAAAAATCCCTTTATCCAAATAAAGTATCTTCCGTCCTCCATAAATATCTCTACTTTAATCCAAAATCCCCATCTTCCTTCATCCATAAATACATAACAAATAAACTCAACAAATAAAAAAAAATGGTCCTTTATCCATCATATTGTCCAATACAATCCAACTATTCCTTTATCCAAATAAAGTATCTTCCTTCCTCCATAAATATCTCTACTTTAATCCAAAATCCCCATCTTCCTTCATCCATATATACATAACAAATAAACAAAACAAATAAAAAAAAATGGTCCTTTATCCATCACATTGTCCAATACAATCCAACTATTCTCATCCATCACTAGCCGTAATATCTTTTATTCTCGTGCTTCCAATGTTTCAACTCCCTAAAACATCTTATCAAGGAAACTTATTGGTAATTCTAAGAAAGTATCTTCGTCCCATCATCTTAATACTCTATCCACTTTGCAAATCTTTACAACGCTTTTTCCTCACTTGTCCCAAAATTAACCTTATGATTTGGTAGCTCAATCCTTATATCCAATCCAAATAACGACAAGAACTCTTTAGACAAACATTCTTTCAAGATTTTGTATCTTTCTTTGAACATTTTGTTCATTTTCTTCTCTTCAATGAAAAGTTAGCATCTTGTTAAAAAAAACAAAAAAAAACGTTTCATACTTCAATAAAAAATCCCTTTCTCCAAACAAAGCATCTTTCTTCCTCCTTAAATACATAACAAATAAACTCAACAAACCCCAAAGATTGTCCTTTATCCAGCTTATTGACCAATACAATCCACCTATTCCCTTCCATCAATGGCCCAATATCTTTTATTCTAGTGCTTAAACATCTTATTGTTCATCTCCCTAAAACATCATATCAAGGAAACTTATTGGTAATTGTAAGAAAATATTTTTGTCCCACGATCTTAACACTCTATTCACTTTGCAAATCTTTACTTTCCTTTTTCCTCCCTTGTCCCAAAAAAAAAACCTTATTATTTGGTACCTCAATCATTATCTCAAATCCAAACAATGACAAGAAGACTTCAAAAATTGAATTCTAGTCTCTACTTTAATCCAAAATCCCTTTATCCAAAAAAAGTATCTCCCTTCATCCTTAAATACATAACAAATAAACTCAACAAATCCAAAAGATTGTTCTTTATCCATCTTATTGACCAATACAATCCAACTATTCCCTTCCACCAATAGCCCTAATATCTTAAATTCTAGTGCTTCCATTATTTTAACTCCCTTAAACATCCTATCAATGAAACTTATTGGTAATTGTAAGAAACCTTTTATCCAAACAACGAAATCCAAAAGATTGTCCTTTATCCATCTTATTAACCAACAATCCAACTATTCCCTTCCACCCATAGCCCAATATCTTTTATTCCACGGCTTCCATTGTTTCAACTCCCTAAAACATCTTATCAAGTAAAGTTATTGGTAATTCGAAGAAAATATCTTTGTCACATCATCTTAATAATTTATTCACTTTGCAAATCTTTACAACCCTTTTTTCCTAACTTGTCCCAAAATTAACCTTATTATTTGGTAGCTCAATCATTATCACCAATCCAAAGAATGACAAGAACTCTTCAAAAATTGAATTCTAGTCTCCACTTTAATCCAAAATATCTTCCTTCCTCCTTAAATACATAACAAATAAACTCAACAAATCCAAAAGATTGTCTTTTATCCATCTTATTGACCAATACAATCCAACTATTCCCTTCCACCAATAGCCCTAATATCTTTTATTCTAGTGCTTCTATTGTTTCAACTCCTTAAAATATCTTATCAAGGAAACTTATTGGTATTTCTAAGAAAGTATCTTCGATCTATCATCTTAATATTCTATCCACTTTTCAAATTTTTACAATCCTTTTTCCTCACTTGTCCCAAAATTAACCTTATTGTTTGGCAGCTCAATCATTATCTCCAATCCAAAGAACGACAAGAACTCTTTAGACAAAAAAATTGAATTCTAGTCTCATACTTTAGTCAAAAATCTCTTTATCCAAACAAAGAATCTTCCTTCCTCCTTAAATACATAACAAATTAACTCAACAAATCCAAAAGATGGTCCTTTATCCATCTTATTGACCAATACAATCCAACTATTCCCTTCCTCCCATAGCCCTAATATCTTTTATTCTAGTGATTCCATTGTTTCAACTCCCGAAAATATCTTATTAAGGAAACTTATTGGTAATTCTAAGAAAATATCTTCGTCCCATCATCTTAATTCTCTATCCACTTTGCAAATCTTTACAACCCTCCAACAATTCTTTGTTCTACAATTTAAATTTGCCTATTCCTATTCATAGTCCTTCCACCATAATACATGTATCTTTTCAACTTAAAGTATATAATCTCTAAATGTTATCTTTCCATTTTCACTTTTCAAGGAAAATATCAATAATTCTAAGAAAGTATATATATTTGTGCAGTCAATTTATGTGTAAAATTCATATAAATTCACAACCAAAAATATTGTAAAATATCATCCATAACTTGTTAAAACAGATTAACAATTATGCAATTATTAACAAATACCCTAGAATAATGGCAAGATCTCAACAGTGATCCAAATCGTGATCTCTCAAGTGAAAATTGCAAGTTAATAAGTTGGAGAACTCTACCTGCTACGGCACTTAAAGTGATCTGATTTTGACCTCGCCAAATTTGACCTCCATCGCCAACTCCTTCCATAACATCGTTCATGCAACCCGAATGGGTAATACGCAATGTTTCAATTCCAACATCCAATTCATCGCCCAATTTCGGGAAGAGAATCCTCCTCGTTGAGAACCAAAAATAACAGCTCCCGACCATGCATCCTGGTAATTCACATTAAAACAGAGTCCATAAAATTCGAATTCCCAATCGAGGAATTAACATTAACATCATCTAATAAAATGGCAAAAACGTACATTACATGACACGTGACGAACTCTGTCGTTACACACAATAACAATGCCTCCATGCCAAGAGCCAATAAAGCCGTGTCTTTTAAACTCCTAACCTGCCATGTTTGACATTCATAATGTTAATAAAATTCTAAAAAAAACGGGGAGTGCCTGCTTGATAATAAACCCCTAATCCGTTACCACAACCACGAAGCATACAAAGTCATCTATGTATGTATAACATGCCAAAAAAATTAAAAAAATAAAAACCCTAATTAACCTCAGAAGTTCTCTAATCCAAAGAAACCCAAATAAACACACAGAGGGAAAGGAGAAAAGAGAAGAGATGAATAAATAATCAATGAGAGAATGCGTTGATTAAGATGGCAAATAAGATAATATCAATGGCATAAGAGCGGAAACCAACAACAACAAAAGAAAAGGAAAAAAAAAAAGAATCGGAATAGCCAGCCGGACCCTTGAATTTGCAATCGAATCCCAGAACAACAAAACGCTGAAACGGAGTTGTATTACCTCTACTTTTTCATCAACGAGACCAGAAGCCTTCTTTCGATTATGCGCTACGCTCTCTTTTTATCCCAGTGCCTGGTAGTGATCTAGGGTTTACAAGGTCCCAAAAACCACTCAAAAAGGCAGAGGCCGCGGCTCTGGTTCAACTCTGATGAGATCGTGAGAACAAGGCTGAAGAAGAAGAGAGGGAGAGTGAGGAATAAAATATATGGCATCGGACCAAGCCGGAGGCCTGTTGGACAGCGGCAATCATCCGCTGGAAATCCGCGGCTGGCGAGAGAGTGGCGATTCAACTTCCGACTGAGATGCTTAGTGTTAGGCGGGAAATTATAGACGACTGTGGCGCGAAAATTATTTGACCGTTGCGAAGAGCGGGTCGATGATATTAATGCCCATTTAATTTGTTCATTTCAGGACGTTTCTTCCGTGATTTTCCGGGATCTTCCAATTTCTTCCATATTTAAAAACGCTATCTTTTTTTTTTCGTTATTCTTTTTATATAAATAAAAACGATCTCGATTAACAATATACTACTTTTTGTTTGTACTTAAAAAAACTACTTTTTTCATAAAAAATATCAAATACATATATTAGTTTTCTTTTTTTTCAGTACAACTATATATACAGGTGATATAATATATTTTTTAAGCTTTTCCAATATATACTACTTTTTGTTTGTACTAAAATAAAAAAAAAACACGTTAAAAAAGATTAATATTAAAAAAAATAAATCACTGACGGAGCCTACGATTTTTTATTTTATTTTATTTTTTCTTTTGAAACAGAGCCTACGAATTTATAATAATTTGATTTTTTAAAAGGAGATAAATTTGAAAATATTAATCGTAATTGGTAAAACTGCGTTCACCTAGCCCAGACGTGGAGGTTATAGGCTTTTAATCGCAGGTGTGAAGGTTTTGGGCCCATAAGTGTATACGGCCCACTGGGCTAACAGAGGCCTGCAATGTACAGCTTCAGTCATATTCGCAGATAATAAGATGACATTATTTGGTTTTTGGTAAATTATTCTCTCATAATAATAGTTCCTTGAACTGTGAAATGTTTTAATTTCATAAATATCGAATATGATTAAAATTATGTTAGAAAAAATCATAATTATGCGGCTAAAATGTTGGATTGGCAGCCATTTTTTCCACGTAAGGAAAAATTCTAATACAAATCCTATAAACCATCAAAATTCTTTAATACAAAACTATGATAATATTTTAAAAAATTGATTGATTGTATGGATTATAGTTGAGAAAATGAGATAACAAATATAGAAACAAAATGTGAGTTTTGAAAATAAAATGACAAAAATATAAAAATTGAAAGTATAAAAATTAAAATTAATGTTTTAAAAGTATAATGTACGAATTAATTCTTACGTGTTTTTTGATACTAGATGTTGTAGAGTTGAACGGTTGTTCCGTGAGATTAGTTGAGTTGCGCGCAAGCTGGTACAGACACTCACGGATATTAAAAAATTAAAAAACAAATTATAATGATAAAAAATAACTGAATTAGGTATCTATCTTCGATAGAGAGTTCCAATCCCCACCCTCACCCTCATTTCCTTCTAAAAAAATTAATACTACAATGATGAATATAATATTTAAATATTTAAGATATAAGTACTAAAAAAAAGTTAAAAGATATAAAACTTATTATTTGTCTATTTTAATTTTTGTAACTGAAACATTATATATTTAAAAATATTACAAAAGAAAAAAAGTATTGTTTTAGAAAAATGTATGGCTTCAACGAGAGATATAGAGTGGATAAAGGAAGGAGTTAATTACCTCCTTCTAGTTCTTCTATTTTTTAAAAAAAATTATACAAAAAATTAAGATTTCAAAATTTTTATTATAATCTGTCTCGCATCCCTTATGCTCTATCATGATGATAAACGTCATAACTCATTTCTATTGAGAAATAATTTAGGAGGCAAAGCAAAATAATTTATAGAAAATATGATAATAAGGAATGGAATTCTACAGCAAAAAATATGATATAAAATTAAAAGAAAAACATATTAAAAAATTGTTTAATTCCAATCCAGAACATATTATTAATTGCGATAGTTGAATCATCAAAGAGAGCAACAAGCTATCAAATCAATAATATAAAATAATGCAGGTCATTTCCGCCTGTCCTAAAACTGCCCCAAAAGTAGATATTGAAGGGACCGCCCAAGATGCCGCGATTATTGACTATAAGTTGCCCAACTGTCGGGAGCCGGAGGTGGAGAAAGGAGAGAACAAATTGATTAAAAAAAAAAAGGAGTTATGATGTTTATGAACATTATTTTTTCCCCTTTTAAAAAGTAAAATATAAATTTTTAACATAAAACTTGGTAAGGCATCGCATGGTTGGTAAGACTCGGATAAATGTTACAATTTTTATTTAAAGTTTAAAAATTATTGTAATTTTTACTAAGTTTTTGTTTGAATAGTAGTTTTTTAAATTAACAAATAGATCATATCTTAGTGGTCCCAAGCATTTGGTGCAAGGTATGTATGTATATGTGTGTACATATATCCACGTGGTTCCAATAAATTATTAAATATCTATTTGGTGTGAAATTGGTATGATTGAAACAAAACTGCTTTTTATTAAAATTTGTAAGTTTATTAAAAACGTAATTTTGTACAAAATTCAATTTTAATTGAATTTGTGAATTTTTTATTTTAAATTTTTTTGTCAAGATTAATCGGTGAATTAGTGAAAATTAAATAAATGGTAAAAATTGCAACACTTGTCTAATTTATAGTTATATTTGATTAAATTAAAAGTTTGCCGTGAAAATTTATACCTCCTCAATATTATAGATAAATTTTGATTTTTTCCCCTATTTTTTCAAGTCTTCTAAACTACTTTTATTTTCTAAATATTTATTACAATTAACATTCAAATAAAAGGAGGACAAGTTTTAACCTACCAAATTTTGTTATACGATCCATGGATATTTATTATGCTGAATACAGTTAGAATAGAAATTTGAACCTCCAAAATTTTTATTAAAGTTATATATCTTCGAGTTCAAATATGTTAAACTTAATAGATGATAGCTGACCTAATATAATATTTAGTAAATTAATATAAATTTTGAGGAAAGCAAAATGTATCTAAGAGAAGGAAAAAAAACTTGAAAATTTTACCAATTACAACTTTAGGAGCTTTTGTTTTCTATACCATCTCAAAGGTTTCATTATATAAAAATATTGTCCCTCGTTTATATATTCAAAATATTTCTCTTTATTGACTAATGTGATACTTTGATCGCATTTGAAATTGGAACATTTTAGACATTTTTTTCCTTGTCTAAGACTCTAAATTTCCACAAATTCACTACATACTTAGCATTTAAGTTAATTTTAATATTTACTAACGATGAGATATACTAGATTGAAAATTACTAAAACATAAATGACAAAATTGTAACTTTTTTCTTAATAAACATTTAGAACTAAATTGAAAAATCACCCAAATATTATAGACAAAAACATATATTTGGCCAAACTTTAATAGTCCTCCTACTCTTGTTAGCTGATTAATGGGTTTCGTAAGTATTTTTCATTTTTGTAACAACATAATGTTATAAAGGTTGTCCAACAAATAAGTTTCATTTTAACGACACGAACATAATTCAATGGAATAAAATATATACCATTATTAGTCATAAGTTAATTTTTTCAAGATATATCATATATTATCCATGAAAAAAGAAAAAAATAATAAAAAAATAAAAAGTTCGAATTTCCATCCACTGAACTAAAAAGAAAATCGGATATGTAGTGAACATGTTAACTGCCCTACAAAACCTGTGCAACCTGATTACGTGCATGTAGCCCTTCCACAGCCACAGCCACAACCACAACCTATTATTGTTGACTTTTACCTAAAAGACGAACTTGTATATGGGGCCAATTTCGCATTTATTTGGCCTTTTCCCGACCGATAATACCATATGAAAATGGTAGCAAAATTAAATTCTTACCCTTGATTCCAGAACTATATTGTTTTGTGTAAATAATTCATCTTTATAATGATTTCACACTCTAATTTTAACGTTTAACGAAGTACAAGAGTGAGTTATCCACTATTATGTCAAATAATTAATATTTAATCATTTGCTTGCCCTCGTTAATCGACCTTACATTTATTAGTGATTTTTGTTTCTAAATTATTGTATTATTAGGGGCCTTACATTTAGATGTTGACCCCATTAATAATCTTTTTAGTTTAGGATCAACGGTCTATATATGGGAAAAAATATTAAATGTCACGTAACATAAGGTGGTTGAACTTGGAAAAAGAGAAAATTAAATAATTGGTAGAAGTTGCAAGAAATTAATATTAGTTTAAAAACATAATGTGTGAAGTAAGTATTTTGGGCAAATCAATATTATTAGGCTACTGGCGTGTTATCGTAATTCGGAATAAATTTGATTTATTTTGTTGTTTAATAATTAATGAATAAATAAATTGCAATAATACAGAAGTTTAAAAAGCAAAAACAAAATATTTGAAAAAGAGAACAAATTTGTGGCTGCTGGGATTCGAGCCCAGGTCTCAACGGCCACAACATGGAATTCTTACCACTAAACTACAGCCAGTTCATTCTTATTTGTGTATGTTTACGTACAATTTTTATTTAAAGATAGTTAAGCAACTGCAAGCCCGTTTTGTTTATTTCTTTTTTTTCCTTTTTCTATTTATACAAACCATTTTGATCCTATCCTAAATTTTGAAAAAGTAATACTATTGGTTCATTAGCTTTTAAAACATTTATTTATATCATTACACTTCAACAATCATTAAAATTATTATTTTTTTAAGTATAATAAGTAGGTGTGAGATTCGAACTCATTATTTATTGGTTAAATTACTACTGAGTTAAGCTCGTGTTAGCATCATTAACATTATCATTATTAAATTATTTGTCAATCCTATTATTGTATCTACTAACATGTATGCATTTCATACGATAGAAGCTACATTATTCATCTATTAAACAAAAGGCGAGTATAGAAAATCAAAACAATTTATTTAATAATTTTGAATTTTAAAAGTAAACAATTTAAAAGTTCACACGTCAAATTTGAATTATGATTGAAATTTCACAAATCAAAATAAAACTTAAATCTATTCGTAACCTCCCATTCTTTTACCCCTCCAATTTCTTTTGGTAAAAAGTACGTCTCACCAAACTCGGTATTTGTTATTTTTATTCCAAAACAAATACTCTAAATTAAAAAATATATATATATATTTTTGAGCTCCAAAATTATTTAAGTTAATAATGAGTATTGAAACGGAGACTTTTCAGACCCCTAAACCAAAAGGCGAGTATAGAAAATTGAATTGGATTTTGGATAGCAGCAGACAGTACGCAACAGAAGACTACTACACGCGGCAGCGAAGTATCAGGAGACAGCAGAACCGGGTGACCCACGGTATTGTGCAGTATTTAATGAAAGCCAATGTGGAAGAAGGTTGGTTCTTTGGGGAAAAGGGAGCAATCAAAAATTCAAGGCGATCGTGCCTCTGCCGTATCCACCATGTCGTTCATCGGTGTGCCTCTTTCCTGACAATAATTCCATAATTTTTCAGCAATTGTATTGGGAAAGCTTTGCTAACAGAATGATTCGGTGACTCCTCTTGGAATTGCTCCATCTGGGTTCCTTGTTCTTTGTTTCCAAGAAGGTAATGCTCTCCACATGTTTGTAAAAATTCCCCTTCATAATTTACCGCCATTTTTCTGATTTTTGAGCTAAGCGGGTGCTGTATGATGCTTAAATCATTTGATTTAGTAATGTTAGTCTCTGAGATTGAACTTGAAGGTATTGGGTTCTTTTATTCGTATTTTGTTGGTTTCACTGGATCCAAAATACATCCCATACCTATATGATTTTTTTTTTTTAATTTTTGAAAATTACAGAGAAAGACCCACCATATTCGTTTGGAATTGGATAGTTTAAAAGATGTTTAAGATCCAAACAAAACAAGTATCTTTAAAAAATGTACTTCTGGCAATGGAGTTGAATTTTTTTTCACTCACAACAGTCAACTCCTGTAATAGGAGCTGGTGGAGTGGAGTGGACGGATTGTTTTCTTTCAAGTATAAATTTGTAGAAAAGGTTTTCCTGACAGTACAGTAGGCGTCAAGGAGAGGTCCAAAGCTACTGGACACTTGAACAGAAAAATAATCAAGTTGGTATTTTTTCCCCCAAGCGACGACTAAGAAGAGGCAGCTATTGTTCTTCGACGGAATCAGCCAAACGAGAGAAAAAGAAAGAAGTAAAAAGGGAAGACCCCAGAAAATGAGGAGGGGGGTAAGAGCTTCTTCTGGTTCCGTTTCCGTCGTGTCCCTCTCAGTCTCATGTCATCACTTCTCTCTCTCTATCTGTAAAGTTGACGTCTTATATTATCCCAACTTTCTATTTACAAGCTGTCTCTGTACCATTGAGAAATAAACGCAGGGGAGCCATCCTTCTTCTGCTTCTCCTCCTCCTCCTCCTCCTCCTTCGTCAGTCTTACTCTGCCTGTTCTCTCAACATCGGACATTTTTATTTTTCTCCCTTATGATTGACCCTTTTCACTTTGGCCGGAATAAAGCTGGAGTTTCTGCTTCCTCTGTTCTCAGATCTGGCAATTACTTCTTCCAATTTTTTCTGCCATTTGTATCCATAGAACTGTCTTCTTCCCGCATATGTGGCTGACTGATCACGATTTGTTTCTTACAGGGATTCCGCGATAACTGTTAGTCTGTTAGTAAGGAAGCTAAAAATTCTGGAATCTGGTCGATTGGTAGCCGCTTTGACGTGGGATTGATGTAATATTGAGGTGGTATGGAGATGAGAATGAAGAAGTACAACCAACTGAGTCCCGAGAGGGCTAAGGTGTGGACGGAGAAGTCGCCCAAGTACCAACAGACTCGGAAGGTACCTGTGATTTATTACCTATGCAGAAATAGGCAGCTCGAGCATCCTCATTTCATGGAAGTCCCACTCTCGTCCCCTGAGGGACTGTATTTGAGAGGTACTGTTAAATCGAAATGTTGCCTCTTACTAACCCCCTCCCCTCCTCTCCTAACGATTTGACATGCTTTAAAGTAGTTTTTGCCCAGATGTGATTAACAGGCTTAACGTTCTCCGAGGAAGAGGCATGGCTACCTTCTACTCTTGGTCTTGTAAGAGGTTAACTACTTGCAATCTTTCATTTTTATTTCTCATTTCATTTGTTTGGATGCTGAGAAATACTGGGGAGAAATCATCAAAGAACTCTCAGATGTTTGAATTTCTGAATGCACAGCATTGTTATTATAACGTAGTTTGTTTGGCCTGATTATACAGAAGCTACAAGAATGGATTTGTTTGGCATGATCTCTGCGAAGATGACCTAATTCTTCCGGCTCATGGAAATGAGTATGTTCTCAAAGGCTCCGAGCTGTTTGAAGAGTCCACTTCTGGTAAAGGTTAGTAAAAACGTAGTGTTGTAAGGTTTTGAAGACGAAATAGGCGGTTTAAATGCATATGTGACCTAAATTGTAAAACTAAACTGGGAAAGAAACATATGGGTGGTTACTAGGTTCTGCTTCTCCTGGCAAAGAAGTAATGAACAAAATTTGAAAGTTGGATATGTTCTCACAGACCCTTTCAGTTCCATCGGCAATGTGAATATTCAGCCATTGAAACAATTACCTGAACCAACATCTTCTCAGAGTCAGGATGATTCTTCGTCTTCTTCAAGCCTGAATGGAAAAGAAATGAAAAATTCTCAAGATGATGACCTCTCGCTGTCTGTCCTTCGACCTGGTTCGTCGGGCATGTCTCCAGATTCTGGAGGTGGAAAGAGTTCATGGGGTGGCTGTCTTAGCTTGACAGAATACAAAGTGTACAAAACTGATGGCTTGTCCGATGCATCGACTCAGACTGAGGAAAATATTAGCAGACCGAAAACACGAGAAACTTGTACAAGGGGAGTTTCGACAGATGATGGGACCATGGAACCAGAATGTAGTCAGATCCTTAACAACGGGGCTTCAAATCAAAAACAGAACTATGATGCTCCTCAGGATTCAGTTTCTCCACCGCCATTGTCCTCTAGTGCTTCCTCTTCAGGTGGGAAGACTGAAACATTAGAGTCTCTTATCCGAGCTGATGCTAGTAAAATCAACAGTTTTAGAATTCTTGAAGAAGAAGAAATTCGGATGCCAACGAATGCAAGACTCAAGGCTACGAATGTGTTAATGCAACTTATCTCGTGTGGATCAATATCAGTAAAGGATCATAGTTTTGGACTCATTCCATCATACAAACCACGGTTTTCTCACTCCAAATTTCCCTCCCCATTATTCTCTACTACAGTGATGTTGGGAGAACTCAACTGCCTGTCTGAGAATCCTAGGATGATGGGCTTGAGGCTGGAAGACAAGGAATATTTCAGTGGTAGCTTGATCGAAACTAAAATGCTGCAAGGTGATGGATTGACAACTTTAAAACGATCGTCTTCATACAATGCCGACAGGTTTGTTTTTAACGTTCACATACTTCGTTAATGTTTAATGTTCTAACATCCTTAATTTTTAATGCAATTCATTTCTTTTTATTGCCTTCATTTCTCCTCATGTACTTTCTGGTGGTTGGTCATGACTCATGGTTATAACAAAGATCAAGCTTGCTCAATTAAGGCAGCAACGTAATTGAAGAAAAAGATCCTTTATCATGATTTTAGTGGATAGGAGACGTAATTGTCCCATGAACATCACCTTTAACATGTTGAAGTCTTTTCCTTCTTGTTCTGATTGATGAAACCCATGATCCGTTGATCCATGCCTGTGCTATTTTCTGCGGGTTAATTTTCTTCACCTTGCTTGCATAGGAAGTTAAGAAGTTATAAAGTCCCTATGCTAAATTTTTAGGCTGTATAAAGCTTAAAGCTTGATGAGAGATTCTGCAAATTTGTGCTGGCCAAGATTGGTAAACCTGCATTTTTGTCATGTTCTTTTATATTCTGAACTCGTGCATAATGCTTGTAGGTGCGAAATTCTCGTCTTACTACCTACTGTTACTTGTTTTACCTTGTCTCTTATGTTAATGTAAGAAGTTCCTTTGAGGCTACATCTCTGTTTAATGGTTAAAATCTCACGGTCATGGCTACTTTAAGCTACCTCTCTGCTCTGCTGATAAACATGGATGTACATAACGAGAACTTACCATTGTTCCCAGCCATGATAGAATGTGAACCTTTTACTTCTTGCAAATACATGTTTGTTTGCAGATGTATGGCAGGAGCTAGATTACTTTGGTTTCTATCATTCTATATATGTATGTCAGTATTTTCTTATTGTTTCTATGATTCACACAAAAAGTTGTCTAATATCAGAGAACTTCTGCAGTACACGTGGTTGTTTCTTCATACTGCCTGCAGCTGCAGTTAATTTATAACTCACAATAAGCTAACACTGTAGGACATACAAGCAATTTAATTCAACTGAAGACAAAGATGAGTCAACCACGGGCCGCTCAAAGTGCATTCCACGGGCTATTAAAGCTTCACTAAGCAAGCAACCACGAAATGAGCCAACGAAATCTCCTACTTCTGATAGACCAAGAACTTCTTCTGATGGAGTTGATAGTTCTCAGACCATAAGCCCCAGTGCTTCCAACGATAGCAGTAAAAGGATTACAGAGCCTTGCTCTGAAAGGAAACCGTCTAAGCGGCTAGATTCCTTCCGTGAAGAGGAAGAAGACGTGATCAAGATCGAAGAAAGTTGAGTACAGACTTGCAATTTTCTTATCAGATTCTCAAGGTGGCACTATTCAGCCACTATTTTGGTGAATCTTGGTTGACATTTAGTTCAATTTTCGTTTCACAGGCTTGCTTCAGGAGCTCGGGTTATAATCTGGTCGAAATCAACTTGCAATAGCATGGACGTTGGCAGTTCTTAAAAACCAATGAATGCCTCTTCTTTTGGCGAAGTTAAAAAGCTCGTTCCCGCCAGAGAAAGATCCTACTTTTGATCAGATCTCCATTCGAATTCAATTGGTGGTGATAATTTGTTGGTGGGTCCCTGATGATTCTGTATATCTCTCGAGTGTAAAAAGGAGCAAACCACCACTCTTCAGCCTGAGGGGGTGCGCAGTTTGGCGCTGGATGCCAACTCAGCTATCTTTTGGGTTGGTTTCTTTGCTTGTCAGGTCAGCTAATATTAAATGACATAATTTTAACTTTGCTTTAAACTACAGTTACAATCTCACTTCTTTTCATGGTCCTTCTTTAACTTTAGAATAGTTCCTGCAGACATAGTCTGCAACAAAGGCTAGGGAGGAGTGTCGCCCCCTTCAATATTATTTATATTTATTTAGTTCTTTCTCTGTAAGGCTTCCCAGTTCCAAAATCATAAATTTTGTTTAAAAAAGACCAAATCAACTTGCTGCAGTACAAATGACTGTAAATGATTGTCCCTTGTTTGAAGTGAATTTTGAATTATGATCCAGTCATCCTCATAAGCTTCTCGAGGATAGAAAAGAATTACTTGGGTTCACTCTCTCCAAAGCAAAGAGGGGTCTGAAAAGCCTCATTTGGGTTATTTTAGGAGATGCCCTTTAAATGTTTTTGTAAATTTAATGCATCGTTATCTAGAATGGAGAAGTCTGTTCCCTTCCAACAACAGAAGAAACTTGGCTTCACGTGTGAGAATGCCTTGGAAACCGTGGGGATTAGGTCTAAATTTAAGCTGAAAAGAAAAAGACTGAGAGTAGATTGCCAGCTGGCTGTCTGTTTGTGAATTTGTGAAAGCTTTTTCTTCTGCATCTGAATGGTGATAGTTGTCGTAATAGGCATTCTGTCCTCCTGTTTTGATTGTTAAAGTCTAAAGGCAAAAAGATGCATTATTTGGAACAGAGATTTAAATGCAGAAAACTTAGGGTTCACACAAAGCAAAAAGACAGCCGTGTCAGGATAATGGAGGTCGCAGTACAGTGCAGTTGCAGAAACTTTTTTTAGCTAACATTACATTTGTTGTTCAAATTTGATTTGAAATCATTTTGCTGAGGATAAATTTCAAATTTTATATCTTGCTTCTCTGTGGTAACATTTCCCTTTTTCTTGACAGTAATGAAAAAGTTAGACAGAGAGAAGGAGAAAGTTTGAAAGAAAGAGTGGAATGGGAAAATTTTTGTAGGGTTGATAGACATAATAAATGTTTCACGTTAGTACCAATTATAGTTATCACTTTATTCGTAATAAATGTGATTTAAAATTTCCCTTTATTTTATTTTTTCATTCGCATCCTTTGGTTCTCTTCCTGCTCAAAGAAAGAGATCACCATGAAGATAATAATGATGGTAATTTCCTTTTTCCAGTTTTTCGAAAAGAGGCCATGATAATGTTAAAAATCGGAGGTAATCGATTCACAGTTTTTTTGTTTTAAGGAAAGAAGATATATTTTTTAAAAATTTTAAATTATTTTAATTCCTTTTTTGTACAAGTTCCCTCAGACACGCATTTTTTCTCTGGTAAGGAAAAGAAATTCATTAGGTATTTTATTTTTTTATTTTTATAACAATGCATTAGGTATTTAGCCTAACAAAATTTATATTTGCATTCATTTGTTATCGCAGCCACACTCTAGATTTGAAAATTTATTTGGTGCGACGATTTTAAGCCAACTCTCTCTTAGATATGAGAGTATTAGTTCATTTATAAAGACATCATGCATCTTACATGTATGAGAATGAGAAGGCCAACACAATGTGATGAACAACTCCAATAATTCTCCTTATAAACTTTAAATGGTAGGAGGGCGCCTCTCATCTCACTATCTCGGGCACCACCGTTGACGGGCAAGGAGCAGTAGATCCTCTTCCTCTTGTCTGTTTGGTGTTGTAGGAGTTGCACTTCAAGCATTTATGAGCAATGATATGGAATTGAACCTCATCTTCTGTACCACAGTCATTACATAGAATCCACACCTGCTTGAATGTATTGTGTGCCAAGTCATGTCAAGCATTTATAAGTATACTCGTGTTTTTGTTTTCAAATATAAGCAATGCTTTGGAAGAGGCATCAGTTTTATTCTTAACTCCTCTCTTAAGAACAAGTAAAAAATCAAGAACAGAAAGCTGAAACACATCATTGAAAGATAGCGTTACCTTCTTGTTTTTGTATGTATCGGGCATTGGGGTCGAAGCGATCTGCATTTGCAGGTTAAGAAAAAGAAACCAAGATCTTTATGAATGAATTTAATTCACATCAATGGTTGGGAAACTTAAGAAAATAAGCAATATAATCTAATTACCACTTTATCAAGCTTTTCCCACAATCTGGACATGTCACATATGGACTTTGAGCAAACGGGGCAAGAGTACCTGAATGAAAGATAAACACATTGTAAGAACTTATTGAATCGTGTTCGACGTGGAATCAGAAAAGAAGATATTTAGACTTCTAGACCTCACACCCGATTCATTTGAAAACGAGTTTGAACGAGAATATTCATGGAAGTTTTAATAATGATTTCAACCGATTTTGGGGTATCATATACAAGTTTCTACATAGTTTCCAACATAATATCCTAAGGATATCAAAAGTATTGCGAATATGATGTGCTTACTGGAAATGTGACTCCATCTCTTTTGCACATTCCAAATGTATTGTATGGCCACAAGGCAAGACACTGATGTCTTTTGTTGTGTCAAATAGAAACTGCAGATCGAAAAATTCAGACATATCGAATTAAACAACGTTAAACCAGTAGGAATTAACATAAGATAGTTGTGCATTGATTTTCCTTACCTCAAAGCAAACAGGGCAACTATGATGCATTGCTCTTTCAATGCAGCGATGTCCGTCTTTCATTACTTTGGAATAGCAACATTCTGTGATGAAAATTGGAAGAATGAAAAAAAATAAGTTTTGAAAAAAAATAAGTTTTAAACTGTTTTCTTTCTGTTTCAGGCTCTGAGTTTGAGCATTGTATCTCAATCTCACCACATGTCTTACAGTGGAAGAAATTGTCCTTGCCTCCAATCCTGCAAAGTGGAATAAAGATAACATACTGATTAAGCATCAGCATAAGATAAACAAAATTTGAGTACAGTTAACAGAGTTTGCAAAACTTATACCTGCAGATTCCACATTCATCACAGTGGTATTGATTCTTTGAAACCTGAAAGGGAAAAAAGCTGAAGAAATTAGAAATAAGCCACAACTTCGGAAAGTAACTCGAAAAACGTTATTCCGTGAGTAAAAATTGCAGCAGAAACTTGAAAGACTATACTAGTGTAATTAACTCACGTCATCATCAAAGAATTTGCATATGCTGCAGAAGTACTTCCCAAGACAGACTCCACAGTTTATGCAGTACTGCTGAACCTGCTTGGAATACAAAAGAACTGAACAAGTTAATTATACCCATTTAAAGTTCTCTCATGTTTTAATTACAGTATTATTCTCAAGGAACTCACATCTTGTTCTGTGTCACACAAGGAACAGATAACCTGTAAGGTGGAATAAGATCACTCATACAGTTAGATACTAGAGGAGAAAAGAGGAAACTGACTGGAATTAAAAATTTTACAGATGTGGATTTAACACTTTCATCCATTGGTTAAAAATTAGGACAGATTCCTTATGGTCCGTTTCTTGTTTCCTCTTTTTACTTAATTTGGTTGAAAATGGGAACTAGAACTAATAAACTTGTTTTTTTTTTTCTTTTTCAAAATTTATATATAATTTTGGGAACATTTCTAAAAAAGCAAGAAATACAAGAAACATAAATAGTTGTCAAATACTTAAATTTCTCAATAAAACTAGAAACAAGAAACATACGTTCCCTTATTTTATAAACTGTTAAGATATTGTCCACTTTAAATTGAAGTCAAAGATGGATTCACTTTTCGACTTTATACAAAAGGCAACCAAGATGGTGGCTTTACTTATAAATACAATATGTAACTTAAGAAGCTTTATGGTTGTACTTCATTTTAAAATAAAAGTATCAGGTTTACTTCAGAACTAAGCCATGGTTAAGTAAAAACCATCTTTTTTGAGTCCTGCTCAAGCTTTTCTAAAAGTATAATCGCCAAACCCTCCACCCACCAGAATAAAAGTCACCTTTTTCAGCTTTTCCAATTCAGATTCACTAAAGATCTATAAGACCATCTACTGCAGAACGTATCAACTATCATCCATAGAATGTAACTTGTAAGCTTTGGTTTTTCTCATAAGAACCACTCAAATTGTGTTAAATGGTAAATTTAACGTTTTGTTCATATTCTCAACCTAAATCTCTAAGCAATCAATCTGGAACTGGTCTAATTATTAACTATGATTATCAGAAAAAGGAGAAGGAAACTATACTTTTCACAAACCTTCTGAACTTGATGGCGAGGAATATCATGTGGATCAAGAGTTTTCGTTTCAAGCGAGTTCTGATGATCAAAGCAACAAGACAATAAGAAGATATAAAAAAGTCTAACCAAAATCAATCATCAAAAAGCGTTTCAAGACAACAACGAACATTTTAATGACCACAAAAATTTCTACCTTAGCTTCATTGTGGCAATGCCTGCAATCAAAGATCTCATCGCAACAGGGAGCTCTGATTTTGCATCGTCTTCGATAATGCGAGCACCTAAACCAAAATAGTTGAGAGTCGAGGGACCAGAAACAAAACCCAATTCGAAATCGAAATGTAGATCCACATTTTTGAAACAAAAGGGTAATCGAGACGTACCCAAAATTCCCAGAATCGCGCTCGATTGCATCTGTATTTTGGGAGGCAGAAACTCGAGATTCAGAGGAAGAAGAAAATGATGAAGCCTCAATATCAGTGGCCATTGCGTTGGGAAATGAAAGGTATACGAAACACAGAGAATTCTTTGTTACAGAGATTTGCAGAGAGAGAGAGGAGTCTGAGTGAGGTTTAAACTGTCATCGTGGGCGTTTAGGGGATTTTACTGGTGCGGAAACGTAATTTCTCCACGCGCCACTCGACTTCAGAAAACGATAAAACGAAGGTTTCTGAGTTTCGAGTGCAAGCTCAGAACCGGTGAATGACACGCGTGGCTGGGCGTCGAGTGGGGTTGGTTGAGGAGTGTGCCGGAGGATTTTGGAGAAACAGGTGGCGACCGTTACAACGCGCGGCAAAGGTTGGGGTTTGGGTGGGATGGAAGAGTGTAAATAATAAGACAGTTTATTTGGATAGGAATCTGACTAATTGCTGACTGTATTTTCCACCTTACTTATCCTCCCTTGCCTTAACTGTTCACTTCTGAGGTTGACTCTCTACTGTCTCTGTTCTCTTCCAACCCCTTACAATTCGAACGCTCTATTCTTTCAAGAAATTATTTGATTGTACAATCGATTACCAAATGTATTTTAAATTTGTATCTCATGGTAATAGATTAATTGCGGACCAAAAATCTAACCATTACTAAGAGTAGTTATATTGTGGCAGTTACATTCAATAATTTTTTTTTTTTTTTTTTGTATTTTTCATTTTCGAATTCTAAATTAGTGTTGCAAATTGTTGGGAACAAATATTAAAACTTTTGTCCCACATATTAAAAGAGTGGAGAAAAAGACCTCTCCCTCCTCCTCTGTGATGTCTAACCGTTTAAATTATATGACAGTAGAAATCTTTTCCAAAAATTAGAGGTCCACATTTTTGTTCCACGAGTCATTTTCAACAATATGTTTAAGCAAATTATCGATTAAAAGAATAAAAATGGAACCAAAAGCGGTTTCATGGATAAGTGGTCGGCCGTTGAGAAAATTGGCCGCATTTGTTGTCGGTAACACCACAAAAATTCAAGCACGCAACGGAACGGAACAGCACCAATACCAATTGTGGAGGTTATACGCCACGAGCGGATTTTCCCAATTCTCGTCAACCTCTGGAAGAAGAATGCGCACGTGAATCCCAAACAGCTGACATGCACTGGGCCCAGCAGCAGGCTTCTGAAATGGGCCGCTCTGGGCTCCCATTTGGACCTTGTAGATTGAACTTGTATACGGCCCAATTAATAAACAATCCAAAATGACAAAACACACTTAAGCTGAAGGTGGAGAGAGATTAAGAATAAATTAAAGTGGTGACTCAGCGAATAGACGACGAGGCATGGGTATAGGACACGTGGAGACATGTGCCGTAAAGGCTATTTCCACGTGGGAGTTGTGTGCCAAGCACAATTAATTAACTTAATCAATATTTAATTAAACTTACACAACGCTCTTAACATTTGCGACAGAAATTTAATATTTAAAAAAATAGTATGGATTTATGGGCCGGCGGCAAATATAAGCCCACAGTGATGCATGAGATGATGAAACCCTAACCCATACCATCCATCAATGTCAGTTGACGGCAATACATTAGATTCTCTAAAGTCAAAACTAATAAATGACAGATGGCATGGGGCCCACCTAACTTTATTTATTTATTTATTTTTAAATATTTAAACTCATTTGCATAATTAGATTAAGTTACCTCGTTAATTTTTTCAAAACGTGGGCATAGAATTTGAATCCACAACTTTTTATAATCAGAGTCTTAACTAATTGAATTATATTAAGTTTATAATTATAATTTTAATTTATAAACTTTTGAGATTGTATTTAATGATAGTTTCTAAGTTTTAAAAGCGTCTAATAAGTTTATGAACACAACTTTTTAAAAATTTATAAATCTATTAAACACAAGATTGAATTTTGAGGTTTATAATATCACGACTTTTCAATTTTGTGTCTACTAAGTTTAGAATTTTTTTTTTAAAGTTTAGAATTCTTTTAAAGAAACGACAAATAGGTTAAAGATCTATGAGATACTTTTAATGTATTTAGTTTAAATCTTTCCCCTTTATTAATAATGCAATACTATGAAAAACTACTTGATTATCTCGTTAAATAAAATACTAAGAAAAAAGATTAGCTCACAAGTTAGACATATATCATAATACCTAAGTCTAATATGTGAGTCGAATTTGTTAATTGTAGATTAATGAATTTCTTTACAATTAACTAAACATAACTTTAAGGTTAAGTATCTTAGAGGTTCAATCCTCCATCTGCATATTTGTTGTACTAAAAAAAATCATTTTTCCGAATCATGAATCCATTAACCAAGCAAATATCACATGAATCAAGGTTTTTACGACTCACTTCCTTATACTATCCAAACAAATATTTCATAGATTTAGACTTGATCAAACAATTAGCCAAAACATGCTTTATAATGTCCAAGCACACCTTGTATTTTAAAATATCCACTTTGATTAATTTTATTCCATAAGAAAAAAGGTCGCCCCTTCCCCAGATTAGACCTCCCCATTAAAAAATAACACTAATTATATAGTTATTGCCTCCTTCAAAAATGACCCCAATTTTGAACTTTGACATAGTGTTAACTAATAATAGCCAAACATTTAGAGATACAAAAATGAGCAAAGCTAAGTTGACATTTAGTTAACAACTTAATTAATTATCTTTGAAGATTGAGAGAGATGGTAGCTATGTAATCCTATGTCATTATAGATCTAACAAGCTAATTAGATTTAAATAGTTCTAATCAACTAATCAATATGAATTCATATGATTGGTTGAAAAAGTGCATGCCTCACTTAATATGCTAAACTTGTTTCACTATCAAAATTATACATGTTTTTAAGTTATATCTAACCAGTAAAATTCATTGTTATGTTTTTTTTCCCCTTAATTAAGCTTCTCATGTGTCATGATTCCCCCTTTGATTTTTAACTTCACACACAAAGATTCCCTCATTTTCCCCTGTTTATAAGTGAAGCCCATTAATCATCACTTTATCCAATCCATTCATTCAAAACTTGAGATTTCAAACTTCAAACACCATAATGTTTGACATGGAGCCAATTGGGAAGCCATTAATGATGAACATCAACGACTTCGAGCTCCAAGATTTCATTCACGGCGACAACTTTGATCAATACGTGAATCTCATTCGTGGGGAGCCCGAAAATCCAACATTCAACTTTGATCTTGAATACATGCTAGATTCCAATATTGTCATGAATTCTGATCCCAATTCTCTGTTCGGTTCATTGGAGAGTTTCAACAGTATTATGAGAGAAGTTGAAGATGAAGACGAAGACGATACTTCTGTGGAGAATTCTTCCATCACAACAACAACAAAGAAGCCAAAAGTTGACAGATCAAGAACTTTGATTTCTGAAAGAAGGAGGAGGGGAAGAATGAAGGAAAAACTTTATGCATTACGCTCATTGGTTCCAAATATAACCAAGGTATGGCAATTGGCAAATACCCACATTTAGAATCATAATTCAATTTGTCCAATGATTTGATATTGGATAGAAAATTTGTGAAAATGTAGATGGATAAGGCTTCCATTGTTGGAGATGCAGTGTTGTATGTGAAAGAGCTTCAAATGCAGGCCAAGAAGCTCAAAGCTGAGATATCAGTTTTGGAATCCTCCATTAATGAGATACAAACACACCATCGACCAACTGATCAAAGCCACAGAAAGATTCAAACTTCACGCTCTGACCAGTTCCTCCCCAACAAGATAATTCAGGCAAGTTTTTAGGAAATTTCATGTTCTGTTCTCTGTAGTGATGTTCTGTTTTTTTCAGCTGCTAATTTGGAATCTTGGGTTTCAGCTGGATGTGTTTCAAGTGGAGGAAAGAGGGTTTTATTTGAGGATGGTGTGCAAGATGGGTGAAGGAGTAGCCATGTCCCTTTACAAGGTTCTTGAATCTCTTACCAGTTTCAATATCCAAAGCTCCAACTTGGCCTCTGCCTCTGACAGATTCATCCTCACTGCTACAATCAATGTGATTAACTTCTTATGATTTGAATTGAAATGACATGAAAAGAGGATCAAAATTGTCCAACCTTTTTCATGTCAAGTTTTAAAATGTTTCTTGAGATGGGAATTTTTGGTTGCTTCCCATTTTCTGATGTTTTGGCATTGTAATGTTTGTGCAGGTGAGAGATTGTGAGGTGGACATGAACTTGCCAAATATGAAGCTTTGGCTTACTGGGGCACTTCTTAACCATGGATTTGAGTTCTAATCACATCCTAATCTCTCTCAGTTTAACCCTTTAAAACCAATACAGAGATTGTAAGTGTTTTAATGGGCAACTCTATACTGGAAGATGACTACAAGCCCATTTGAAGAATAATACTTGAGTGTTTACCAATCGTATTCCTTTCTTTTTTACTACTATTAAAATTTTGACAGCAGAGAAATATAATAAGAGAGAACTTTTTTGTTCATTTAAAAATAAAAAAACTGTCATATTTTAAGTAGTGATTAGTGTAAAGATAGATACTACATCCAAATATTGTTTCATTGGGAATGGAGTGAGTTACATGCATGTACCTCCTCAAGATGTATTTAGTTCGTTAAGATAATCAACTTCTTAAAGAATAAAATTTCCTCAAATCAATGTAGTGAATTTTTTTTAGAGACTGACAATTCTATATCTTAATTGTGCCACCATAAAATCCCATTTTGTCTTGCTACTATTTTATGAGTCTATCCGTCCCAAATGATAAATTATTCCAATGTACAATTTAAATTCAAGCTACACAAGAGTACAGATACCAACTCCAGACTACACAAATTCAAACATGTTAAATCCACGAGCTAAACATCCTCTTAATTACAAAATAGCTCTTGGGTACTGACTACTAAGAAAACTTTAGGATTCAAATGACAACATTTTCATATGATTTATGAACATCTGGTTTGAACACGATACATTCCTACATTTTTGTTTAGTTTGAACTCAGTAGATACATTGTGCAGTGAGGGGAAAAAATGGTGAATTTTCGTCGGGTATTCTCAAGCATATTGCACAGCGTGGGGTAGTTTTTGTAGTACATGGTCGGAGCAGCTGCAGCACAATTATGTTGCTTCGTGAACGGAAGGAAATATTTGGGAAGAGTTTCCACAACAATGGGGAATGTCTCAGCTTCAGAAACATCTTTTAAGATTATTCAGTTCTGTCACATGAAAGTAGACATTACAACGATCACTCGTGTAACATGGAAAACCAATCGCTACCAGGTTGAAATTGACTATTGTATAACACTTAACTACCAGTTATAGTATGAAGAGAAGAGGAACTATCAATCACCATAAACATAAAAGCTGTAGAATGGAATACCTGAAAATAACTCAACATCTTCTGGTTGGTTGTCCAGTCTGGAAGAAAGCAGCCCACCATCACCGAGTATTTGGTGTATCAGAATGATAATCACTAAAGAAAAGTATCCTGGTAGACAAGTCATATTTTACATCTGTAGTCGATAACTGTTGGTGAAAAATCACAAGAGAAGTCTCACATCAGGAAAGCTTAAATCATGAAACTAATGTCAAGTAAAATAATTCTAGTCACTTTAAGATAAATCCTAAATTATGTAGGAGCAGTACATGCAGATAACAGGAAGTCAAGAACACTGAGGAGGAAATGAGCATTGAAGTATAAATACTTGGGGTGAACGTGAACCTGTGGATAAATAAAAGAATATGACAACAAAAAATCTCATTGCCATGAAAACTCTGTCTTACCAACACTTTGATGAAGCTGGTAACATATGTGTGCATCACTTAATCCTTCGCAGATGCAGGTAATACAGATCAAGTTCCAATGTTAAAAAATTTTGTTTATGTTTGAGATCCCTCATCCAAACTACCAGACTTCGACAGGATCTGCAATGTTGTGCCCCCAATTATCCACGCAGTAGCTTCAGGTTGATGCTGAAGAGGGTTAAGAGGGTGCAGACTTCCATCCTCCAGTTGCACACCATACACAAACGGTAGCCTAAGTGTTAGAAAACTCTCGGGGGGCAAGACCACTTGACATCCAAGTGTGAACTGCAGTTTCTGCTGTCGTCCAGGAACACAAGGGGGGAGACACGACTCCTGCAAGTAGAAGATCAGTCAAGGGTGTGGTTGTAATACATATCTCCATAACAACAATATTACCGTAATGGATGAGGGCATGAAGCATGTGAAAAAATAATTTTGATCAGGCATGACTGTTAAGACAAAATGATTAGAAACTCTAAATATAACTTATTTAAGGGTTGCTGCTAGCCACTTCCAGTTTCTATTTGGCTATTCCCTCGAGAATATTAGATAGTTCAATTCTGCTTTCGCTTGGTCACAGTTTCAAAGAACAAAGCAAGGTACTTGAGCTGAATGCTATTAGGTCTCTTTTGTGAGAAGTGTGGTTGGAGAGGAATAGGAGAAGTTTTCAAGAGGTGGAGAAGTTCTAGCAAAGTATTTGGCATGTAACTGTTTTTGTGTCATTCTCTTGGAGTTCTACATCTAAGTCTTTAAGTAACCACTCCTTGTCCTCCATCCAATCTAATTGGAGAGTCCTTGTGTAACTACTTGACTTTTTGTGAGAGCAACTTCCCTCCTCTATAACTTCGTTGTTTCCAGTAAAATTTTATATTTCTTCTTGGAAGAATGTATGCAGCGGTGTGGGATTCAGTCAACAATGATTCAAACGACCTTTTAAGATCATTGAATAATTTGGAAATTCCAAATTGGTCTAGTCTGGCTGCTTTATTGGAAGGGTACCCTTTGAATCAAAATCCAAGATTTCAGGAGTTTTGAGTGGTGAGAACTATGAAGATTTTCTTGTAAAGCTAATCACATCAACTGGTAGGCAAAATGTTGATCTTCCACATAAAAAAATTTGGGAGCTAAAATTGCTTGAGAAAGTGAAGTTCTACCTTTGGCACTACATGCCAAAACCAGTATGCTGGACAAGGTTCAAAAAGAAGTCCCAACTCCTGCTTTTCTCCAAATAGGAATCCATTTTATTAAGGAGGGAGAAAGTTCAACCCACATTTTCATTTAAGTTCCTTCACAAAAGTATGTGGCACAAAGTGCTGCACCACTTCAAACTGCCCTGGAGTCATTCAGCAAGTGTGGATTAGGGCCTTCTTTCATCTGCTGCTTGGACACCATTTCACAAGGTTCAAATTTTCTGGTCAGTTTTATTACAGCCGTGCTCTGAGAATTAAGGCTAAAGGGGAACAAGAGAATTTTTCGGGACTAAAGTGTGTGTTCCGGGGGGGAGGGGGTGGTGGGTTAGTTTCTTCCAAACAATTTGCTTTTCCTATGCTTCCTCTCTTGTATTTTTGATCCACTAATATAATTGCTTCATATCACAAATAGAAAAACACTGATATAGCTGCACCAAAGATTTTTTTAAAAATTTTACAAGTAGGCCATCTTACGTGCTAACTTTGGATAGATTTGATGGGAGAATATATAAAGAAAAACAAAAATTTCCATTTTCAATTATTTTAGCAATACACAAGAGAAGTTAGAGGAGGAAAAACAGGGGGAGGGCCTATTTAGCTCTCTTGCCGTGCAGTTTTCTTTTTTTTTTTTTTTTTTTTTTTTTTAAATGATAAATCACTAGAGAAATGAAAAAATATATAAGGGCAAACAAAAAAACAGCCCAACCAAGTTTCTTTTCCAAAAAAAAAAAAAGGAACAGCCCAACCAAAGGACACCTGAGCTTAACTAATAATTATAGAACACCTTAAAAACCAATCCCTACCTACGGGAATAAGCTCCCAAACAAACTCACTGGATCTCTCCAAGCCCTAAAGATTCTATTATTTCTCTCATTGGCAACATGTTAGGATGTGATAATTTGTACTTCTCTCCCTTGTCTTTAAAGATCACAAACCAAAGAAGTGACATGGATTTTGATCAAAATGGAAGGAATTGATTTCTTCTTAATTCCTAAAAGCAGACATATTAAAGAATGAAACAAACAAGAATGTCCAGAGATCAATTTGAACCTATTTTGAACTCCAATATAAATAATATACAGCTCAACATTCCACGTTCCGCACTAAAATAACCAGGAATGCATATTCACAGAAAAGTGGGACAAACCTCAAATTGTATCACTGGATGTGTAGCCAACACAATTGGAAATGAAGGTGTCACCTGCCATCACATTACTACTTTTACCACCAAGCCTTGAAAGGATATTGAAGACAAAAGTTAAAGGGATAAATCAATCGTATTAGTGATAATTACGATTTTAAGAATGATATTTAGAATCTTTATTAGAGAAAGTGATAATTTTTTTTTGATAAGAAACTGCACTTGGAAATGAAAAAAGATACAAAAGCAAGGAGGGAGGGCATACAAAAAACAGCCCTGCAATAAGGAACGCCCATTTTATTTTTTTAGTGGGCGAGCCAGTAGATATCTCCCGAAGGCCCAGCTCAATGGAAAGATCCAACCTTCAACCACTTTGGTGCCCCCACTCGGGTCACAAGCCTACGTTGCCCAGCTTGGCTAGAGAAAGTGACATATGATCATTATGTTCAGTCATACTTGACTATATTTTTATGCATATTATTATTATTATTATTATTATTATTATTATTATTATTACTACTTTTAAATAACGGGGAGTCAGAGTTTTACTTCCCCATACCCAGGGACACCCGTGCTCGCTTATTATCACTGTTATTTTACTTTAAATCAAGGCTTATCCCTCATATCACATTGAGACTTAAGCTTTATCGCTACAAGGGAAAATGCCTCAAGTTCATTTTTAGCCTTCTAAAATATTAGTAATTAATAGGGGATTTCGTTAGTTTGTCATTCATGACAGTTTGGTTTTGTATTCTTAGATTGCAAATAGTATGGGTGCAACCTAGAGGGGTTTTATTTTCTACTTTTGTATGTTCCTTAGAAAGCAGCTTCTAACTTTTCAAATATAAGTTCATGTTTCTTGTAAAAGAAGAAATATTAGTAATAATAGAAGAACAAGAAAACCAAGCACCAAGATGAGACTGCAAAAACAAAAATCACCAAAAGCTTTTCCCCCATTCCCCCTATGGCTTCAAAGAATCTTCTATTCATTCTGGTAAAATTACTAAAAGGACTGCAAAAATAACCCATATAAAGTTCAATGCGTCATCAGATGAAACCAATCCTTAAAAGGAAAACATTAAGAATACTTTATAGAGAACCAAAGGCATCAGAAAACAGACTCATAAAACAATGACGTACCAAGAAAATCCTTTGAAGTTGAGATATTGTGCCGGAGAACTTAGCATTTGGTGGATCTTTTTCATTCTTTGAGAGCTTGCAATGTGGGCAGTTCATGAAAATCGGTAGGTTTCGATTCAACATGAAGGAAGCACATCCATTTTCCTCAATGCCAATAGACTTAACACCTTTTTCAAGGTCTTTTACAGAGTTGGAGACCGTTGCACAAACAGATGTCAGATTGTTTCCTGTCGTCCTTCTATTGTAGTTTGACTGGTCATCTAAAAACAGGCTGCCACTAGTCGCTGCATCCTTTAACTTTTCTAAATTTCTCTGCTTACTTGGGAAAGTACCATTTGCTGTATTTACACTATGATGAGTTTTACCAAGACGGTCACTTTTACCATGTTTCAAAGGATCATTGCATGCAGCAGTTTGCACAGGAGTATGAGATTCTTTAGTTGTAGCATAAGATGATCCGAGTTCCTTAAGATGCTCAGAATTTAGTAGGAAACGGTGCCCATGAGGGCATTCATGCTCAAAACCAATATATACAAGTGTGTGCTTCAGAAGAGGGTCTTTTGTTTTTTCAAAACTATTTACATTCATAGGAACTACGTTAGTACCTATTTGCAGAAAGGAGTTACTATCTGAACCCTCATTGCTGTTAATCTCATTTGTGTTTTTCGAAAGACTAATAACATTTACAGAGTTCTTTGAGCCGTGGTGATCAACAGTAACATAGCCTCGCTCAGAACTATTTACAGCCTTATTTTGTTTGATGCCCTTATCCATACCTGATGAAGAATGTTTCCTCTGCTGGAGAGGTGGAAATCCAACATCTGGACCTGACGATCCAGCCACCACCTCAGAAAATGGTTTTCGCAGGGCAAAGTTGGGAGGACCTCTACCACTGATGCCTTTTTTATCCCCAGCCTTAATGTTGTCTGGGGAATTTCTTTCATTATCATTCCCGGGCTGTAGATCCCCTGGCTTCAGTTGCACATCTGCATTCTTCATGTTTACATTTACGTGTGGTTCAACCTTAGAGTCTATGAGTGACTTTATTAAAGGGCCATGCATCATTACATTATCTGTAAAATCAGTTGGAGTCTTCCTTATTCTCGTACTAATTTTCCATTTGAATAGGAACTTTTGAGTGGGGCAAAATCCACTCTGTAGTAAACCTTTTGAAGGTTCATAGTACTTTGCACCACCAATTCGAATCAGAGTCCATGATGATGGCTGAATGGGTCCTGTTATGCTTACTCCTGGTAACTGGACAACTGGAAGAAAATTGTCACAGTCAGCAAAACGGTTGAAAGAAACATTTGCTGATTCAAAGTCAAAAGGATCAGATCGGAGTCGTCGTGAACGGCCACAGGCACAGGCATGTAGGAAGACATATCCACTTGAATGAGACTTTGGCAGGGTTTCTGCAGGTGAATCTCCTTTCTTAGAGTTATGTCTCTGATGCATGCATGGTTTTCCAGTGAGACTAACGGCATCACATAGTTGCCTCCCAGAATTCCAAATTGATTTGCATTCTTCCTCCAACCTTTTTGCAAAATGTTGCACTGCAGGTCCCTTAACCATTGAATGGAAAGCAAGCAAAGCTTTCTCCAGGTGGGCTTCATGCTGTGAAGTGGGATAACATGCAGGTAAATCTCTTAGATAAACCTCCTTTGCAGCTGGTAATGCTCTTTCACACCATGAAGTTGAAAACTTCATATTCAAACCTTTACCACTTTCCAACCAGGATACAGCAATATCTAAAGGATCTAGATCCTTCAAAGCATTTCCCTCAATTGATGCAGGAGGAATGTGCCGGTGACGTGGTTTTCGTTTACTCATTTCCACTTCATCTATGCAACCGCCTTTTGCTGAGAGAACTCCATCGAGAAGTTGTTGACTTGAAGATAACCAAATTTCCATACTTGGAAGTTCGGGAGTAGTAAAGGTCTTTCCAGATGCAGCTGATGCAGCAGCTGCAGCAGCTGCAACAGCAACCATGCCAACCCCACCAGCTGAACCACTGTTTGTACTAGGGACCAGCCCCCCTCTACCCCTTAGAATGTCCGACTGCCGATAAATAAATTCCTTTAGAGATACTATATCCTCTTTACTAGCACTCTGACCATGACTTTCAAGCAGCAGAGAATCTGAAGTGGCTTTTCCATTCAAAACATCTTCCACAAGGCTAGTTGCAAACTCTAGAGACTCAGCTTTCCTATTTGCAGACCTGTCCACCAAAACAACGGCTTTTGATGCATCGAGTGAAAACAAAGGTGCAGAACTTGAGGCACCTCCACCTCTGGACCCTGCATGACTGGTCTCAGAACCAGCAAGTGTTCGACATTTCTTGATTAGAAAGCGAATTTGTGCCTCAAGTGATGACTGCAATTTCTTCCTGAAACCACCTTCTGATTTGCTCACAGGACGAGCAAGTACAACAACAGATCCTGAACCTTTAACTGGCAAGTTTTGCCTGGATGTACTATCTGAACTCGAAGGCTGATTAAGTGCTACTGTATCTGCTCCCTCCACATTAGAACTAGTAATTGGGCCATCTAAGAAGTCGTCAATAAAAATAAACAGTATGACAGGAGTACACTGTCCAGGAAACAACGAGGTATATGAACCTAAACCTGACATTACAGAGATGCCAGAAGCATTGCGGGTTAAGATAGAACCACTTCTAATTGGAGAAGAATTGCTAGACACAGCCGCTGAAGGAACAGACCGTGAAGCAGATGAATAATGCAGCCTGGATGGCAGTGGTGGTGTAGCTCGAGATTTTACAAATGGAGTTAAAACATGCTTAGCAGATTGTAGAGCTCTAAATTTTTTCAAAATATTAGTATCAAACCGTGACCCCTCCTGAATATATATGATTACATGGCAAACCTGCATCGGTAATTGAGTCAAATGTTTAGCCACATATCATATGTTGAAAGTAAAGGGGGTAGTATCCACTGCTTATTTATCAAGGCCCTATAAAACTAACACTAATCTCAGAACTTGCAATAATATTGTGACCGGTCCTTCCTGGTAACCAACGTTAATAAAATTAGACACACTAAATCATAACATAGTCCAGTCTCTGTTTGATTTTATACTTGAGCAATTTACTGTCAACTTTTAGAGGGTATCATTTGAATGATAGGGGGAAAACGTTTGAGATAAAAATGCATATTGAAATCACAACCTTAGAAGAGTGCGACTCTATCAATCACAGGAACAACCTATTTTCCAAAGTAATTATACGGACCAATGAATTAAGAATTATGGTGTCGATGCATATTTTTCATATTAAGTAGGCATTCGACACGACTCTATAGTATGTAACAACAAGGTGAAGGTCTTTAGTTTCACGACCTAGAGCTGAAACAAAATTTACTCCGACCATTTCACTGGATGCTCCGTTTAGGACAAAAACAAACAATCCAAGCTAAACCCTCTTTGATGAACCAAAACATCAGAACGTGGAGAGAAAAAATAACAAATGAAAAACTGATGGGCACTCACGGAGAACATGAAAAGCATTCCCTGAAGATCCCCAAAATCATGTTCTTCAATCCCCGAATCACAATCTGCTTCGGCGTCGAATACCGGACCCTTGTTGGAATAAAACTGCAAAAACAGAATGCCTCTCTCCTCCTCGTGATAATAACTAATCCTCCGCCGCTTGAACCAGTCTCTAACTTCCTCTTTCTCGACATTCAATTTCTTATCCAAGTTACCGGACCCGAACACATTGGAATCAATAATCCGATTGATGAGTTGAATCGAATCATCGGGTCTCGTCCCGATAAACCCCACGACGACCACACTGTCGGACAGACGTGGAAGGGACAGTGAGGGCGAGGAAGAAGAATATGAAGTAGAGGGATCTGGTGAGGCAGTACGAGGAGGGAGAGGCGTGTGCGAGGAAGTGGGTGTTGATACCGGCGGAGGCCGTACAAGTACTCGTACGGAAGACGAATTGGATAAGTCCATGAATGAGAGAAAAATTGAGCTCAAAACTTTTTCAGTGGCCAACTTCTGGCGACTAGCAGAACTCCTTCGGCGGGCGAGCGGCGAAGGGGAAGCTTTTTTTTGCCCCTCCAATATTTTCGTTTTAAATTTCGGACAACGACTGTAAAATGTATATTGTTTTCGTAATAATTGCCTAATCGCAAAAGCCCTAAAAATTCAATATTTTATTTTACTTTCTCAGTTATCATTTTATTTTTCACAAATTTATTTGTATTTACCTTTTAATTTTGTTATTAATCATTCCAGACATGACTTTTCAATTTATTTTTAAGTACAAAAGAGATACGAATTTATGGACCTATTGGTTAGAAACAAGTGCCTAAACTCATTTCCATGAGTTTTCAAAATTTTGCTTTGGGTTTGTTCACTAAAAAAAGAATATTAATTTCAAACCTAGCACTTAGCTCTCTACCCAATATCAAATTTTGACTCTCTAAATAATTGAATAAAAAACATGATTTTATCATATTTTTAAAAAACAAATTTATCACAATTATAGTATATTTAAAAGAAATAAAAGTTGTAACATCTTTTAACAAATATATGCCACGAAGTGAAAATTATCTTCCTAACTTTTATTCATAAAAAATCATAACAATGTTTCAATTCTCTAAAAAAAATAAAGATAGACCATGATTATATAGTTGGTTTAAGTTTTGAAATACAAAATTTTTTATTTTACCCTTAGTACTAAAACAACGTGGCTATAGTCTGTTTGCTCTCAATTACTTGAAATACTTATTAGAAAATAAAATGATTTTTCAATACAATAAGTAAGGTGAAAGATTATAACCCACCGCCTCAATCGAAGTTTAGTGCTAACTTTCGAGTTAAATTGAGGTTGACCTTAACAAATTTTCTTTACATTATCTATTTATATTTTTAATTTTGTTTTGAATTAAACAATATGTAGAGTAAAATTTTGCACTTTCAATTTTTTAACCTCAATTAAACATACTCAAATTCGCATCACTCATTTTTCTGTTATTTCTTTCGGTAGTTAATACTGTGATTCTTAAAGATAAAATCTGAGACAGTTTGTAGTTACTGCAGAGCGGCCGCGGCGCACATCCACCAGAAGCTCCATCTCGCGTTATCCCATTATCATCGACATTTCCCCCAAATGCAAGCGGTTCTCGCAGTTATGGCGGCTCAATCCGTTATCTCTGCATCCCCTTCTCACTATATTGCATTATTCCCATTCTCAAATCCCGCCCCTCCACCTTCCCTCCACTCCTCCTTCCATGGCGCCTCCCTCAACCTCAAGTTCCCTCGCCACTCTCTCTCCCTTGCGGCCTCCGCCGCCCCCAAGCCTCTCGCCGTCGTCGCCGCTACCAAGAAAGCCGTCGCGGTTCTCAAGGGAAATTCCGTCGTCGAAGGCGTTGTCACGCTCACCCAAGATGATGATGGTCTGTACCTGTACCAACATGTCTTTTTAGCGCTATGATAATCTCAAGCCTTTTATCTCATTTTATCGTAATTTATGGGTTTCCGGCAGCTGAGGGTTTAGGGCGCGAATCTATATTTAGTATCTGATTTTTTAATTTGGGTGATTAATGGGCGGGGAAATTGGTATGGCCATGGGGATTTGAGGGTTTTTTTTTTTTTTTTTTTTAGCGTCTGGTTTCTGAGATCGATGTTGGCTTTGATTGGAATGTGAAATTATGCAAAGAGGGATTCTAATTTTGCCTGCATTGCATTCTTATGATAGTTCTGTCATTTTGCTTACCAGTTGACCTTTAACTTCACGAGGATAATTGTCTTGATTTTATGACGTTTCCTTCTCGTAGGATTCTGTTTTCTTGTTGGCTTATGTAGTATGGTTATTATAGAACCTGAAAGCTTTAGAGGATACTTCCCGGTCAGAAAATTGCAAGTGATAAAGATAATAGTAGTAGTAGTAATAATGATACTATCATAATAATAATGAAAGTGATAATGATAATAGGAACAAAAATAATAGTAGTATTAGTAATATTGTGATGTTGAAAATGTTATATTGTTTCTAGGTCCAACAACAGTAAATGTTCGTATTACTGGGCTCGCCGAAGGGCTTCATGGATTTCATCTTGTAAGTAACGTGACTATGGCTGCCATGACCTATAGGCTTTGTTGCAACCAGCTAGTTGAATTTCTGGAATCTCATTTTAATTAATCTATCTTTGTATTTCCTTCTGTAGCATGAGTATGGAGACACAACAAATGGATGCATTTCTACAGGTAGTGCATGATCTCATTCTCATGTCCATTTTTGAGCTAGATATTTCTTTATCAAGAAATTCGTAGCTAGTGAGTTTGTATTTTTGGACATCTTTGTTTCTTTTTCGATGTTTATGTATTATTTTCAATTGTAGGAGCACATTTCAATCCAAACAAATTAACACATGGTGCTCCTGAGGACGAAATCCGTCATGCGGGTGACCTGGGAAACATAATTGCCAATGCTGATGGTATATGCCTTTCCTTTCAAAAGGTTTTTAAAATTTTTTTATTTTATTTTATGTTCCATAAATCTGTAACTTCTAACACGACATTATATCGTTTCTTAATATACAGGAGTAGCAGAGGCAACCATTGTAGATAACCAGGTGCCACTTTGAACTTTCATTACTTTATCCATATATGCCATCATCACTATCCAAATGCTCAGAATTATTAACGTCTTCACCATGAATGGCATTGCAATAGCTATTAATGTTGGTAGCAGTGCTACCGATCAATTTTTTTTTATATATATATTGTACATGCATATCTGTTAATGAGACATGACTGCAGTTATCTTAGTATTTGCAAGTTGAAAGAAAAAAATTTTATTTGAAGCCTTTATTTTAGATCTGCATCTCTAACATGCTCAGTTATTAATTCCGCAATCTGTAGATTCCTCTCAGTGGCCCCAATTCTGTAGTTGGAAGAGCCTTTGTGGTACACGAGCTTGAGGATGATCTTGGGAAGGGTATGTTCCATTCAGTATTTCGAATTAGCGACATGTTTGACCCCTCCTTTTATTTCCTAGTTGACTTGGATTATCTTTATAGTCACTTAATCACTCAAGCAATTATCAACAGGGGTGAAAACATTAAAAATCGAAATAAAAGATTCTGCTTAATAGATTATGATATACTATTCTTAATCAAATTGTGGAGGAGAGATTTTATTTCCCTTTAGACCTGCACTATTAAGTTATTAACTGCTGTTAAGTGACAACGATGTCTGTATTACATTGCTGGGCTGTTCTTTGTTTCACTATCAAATTTCTACCTCTCTTCTCATTTTTCTGGTTATGATTATGTAGGAGGCCACGAACTCAGTTTGACCACTGGAAACGCTGGTGGAAGATTGGCTTGTGGTATGCGAACTATAGATATCTTTCTTCTTCCCTCTAAAGAGTCTTATACTGTTCTCCCCCCTTTCATGCTTGACATATACCTATATTTATAAGATGGTTCTGTTGATCAATTTGTTCGACATAAAAGGAACAGAAGCGATAAACTGTGCATTAGAACTATTTGGCCACTTAAAGTTCTTTTGGATCCCTGGTGGGTGCTGACTTCGATGGATACTTTCCAACATATTTCATTCATATCATCTTAAAAAAACAACAAGGATTGCAAATTTTAAACAATATTTCATTTCCAAAAGAACCGAGTTATACTGGAGACCCGCTGGTTGTTTTGGAGGTGAACTTAAGGATAGATTGTGCAGTTTACTAAACTCTACCTTATTGAATATTGATTGACCTCTAAGATGCAAGTAGATACATAACTTTAATTCAAATTCTCTGTCCAGGGCTTTCTTATATACATTTTGCTGTTGAGTAAATTTTTAGATGCAACGAAGCTGAGTAAATGAAGTATGTTTTAATCCAAAATCTCTCGGCTATGGATAGTGTTGCCTTTCTGTAAATGTTTTCTTATAGATTGCCACACAGCTTTAGATATTTCAATTATCGACCCATTGTATAGAGATGCAATCTAAAAGTCTCAGTGTTGGTTATTATTCTGATATGTGCAATGGCATGATATTTTCCCAATTCACTTAAATTAGCAGCTAGTCAAATTGCTAATCTATTGCTTTGCTTGAGTGCCATGTTGGCGTAGAAGAGCAAAATCCAGAAATTCCCCATTAAGTTGCCCAAATACTTGAAAATTTCCATATCTGCTCAATAGTTCATCATTCAGAATGCCTACTAAATGGTGATACAAGAGATTCTCATTCTGGTCGTTGGAATTTGCAGGTGTCGTCGGGCTGACTCCTGTGTAATTGCAACGAGCAACTTTGTAGCCTATGAAGTCGTACGAGCTATATGAGCACGGTTGGCTGCTTGTCATCACCCGCTTCTCCACAGCCTTGATTTTCTTTTCTTTTGTCTGAGGATATAAACTGTAGTATCGGAAACTGGAAAGGCAGATTCAATTGTGTTCTCAGTAATATCTGTTCCTGTTCTTCCCAACTAGCTAGCTGAATAAAATTGACTTGCTGCTTGAGCTATGTGGGCTTGACATAGATTTCTTCAGTTAACTTCACAGATTTGTGAGATGTTACATAGATTCGCTCTAACCTTTACTGGTTAACAGACCATTTGTAAGTGGCATGATGACCTTGCTGCCACAATCATCCATTGAGATTCAGCCTTTCAGTACTCCGATTTGTAAGGAAATTTGCAAGGAAAAAAAAAAAGAAGGTTATTTAATAAACACACTATTAAATAACCAGTTCTACAAGTAATTGTTAGAAGTTTATGGATCCACTTGCATTTCAACTTCATGTGGGGGTTCAAGTACCTGGCTGCAACTTCATAACATGTGAACGTAGCAATCAATTGTTGTGGATGCGACACGTGGAAGGTGCTTTTGATGCCAATTTCATTCTTATTGGAAAAGCCGAACAAAACCATAACCTGCACTACCAAGCAACCCAAATTTCTAATTACATAAAAAAAACACAAAATAATAATTATAATAATGATAATTCAAGCAATATGAACCAAATTAGGCAACCACTCATGTCCCCTTCATTTGCTCATAAACATTCAACAATTTTGAAGCTCCAAAAGCTCCTTAAAGGATATTAGGAGGAGCTGTCCTAATCAACCAATTTCTTTCCTTTTTGTTTCTTCTCTCTTCTTCCGACTCTTTTCCTAACACTGGGTTTTGATGGTACCCAAATTAGGTTCATATCTCTAGAATTGTTGACCCGAACACATTCAACTAGTTAGGACATCAGAATCGTTTCTCGAAGTCATATGTTCGAGTCCCCTAAAAACCGAGAAAGACTTATGGACAACAGCTTGTAGCTCTCACTTCCATCGAAGAAGAAATGAGTGTTTTAGTGAAATGGTAGGTTGATGATAATGTGTGGTTGAAGTTGCAGTTCACGAGGAGACATGGAGTTAGATTCAAGAAGTGAAAGACAACCAGAGAGAGAGAGATGTGTGAGCCTAACTTTAGGCTTGCGGTTGGCTTGGAGTCATTTTCTTGCACGAAAATTAGTATTACAAGTCAATTTTTTCATACCATTCTATTTTCCTTAAAACAAAAAATTGTTAATTTTTTAAAATTCACTCAAAGTCGAGCTACTATAATGCGACAAAACCCATTATTAATTGCTAACATAAGTGAATCGATGATTTTAAAATATTAGTTTGGTTCTTGTACTTTCAACTTTGGTTTATTTTGGTTACTGTACTTTCAAAATGTTCATTTTAATCCATGTATTTTTAAAAATAGACCAATTTGGTCCATTCATTTTATTTTTAATATTGTTTTTTCTACCATAATTTCAATACAACATTACAATCAAATATATTTCCTAAAATCTAAACATTACTTTATAATAAAGAGTTTGTGTTAAAGTTTTACAAAAAGAGACTAAAATGATCTCTTTTTAAAGTACATGATCAAAATAAACCTTTCTAAAGTAGAAAGACTAAAAGAACCAAAGTTAAAAAAATATAGATCAAAATAAACACTTTCAAAATATAGGATTGATTGAATCAAATAATATTTTAAATTGAGTAGCCAAATTTTCATTTCATTTTTTTTGTTGGATGAATTTTCTGTTCCCAATAATTGTATACAATTTGCATGTAAAGGTTTGGGATTGGTTATAACTGCCCCAATCTACTTCTCAAACTCATCAATATGACCACCCTATTCTACCAATCACCCATACCACTAAGAATTAGAGAGAGATGAGAGATTTAAGATTTAATGGCATATAAATAAAATTTCTACTTTCTCATTATAAATAAATTTCTTGTATGAAAGTACATTATTAATATTCTCTTAATACACCAATTATTTGGGTACATTAGAGTTGTAATCTCTGTACAGATATTCAAGAAAAAGGGGTGTTTTTTTAATTTTTATAATAACTAGTTCAATTTAATTCATTTGTTAAACTCGGTTTTACAATAAGAATTTTAGTTATTTTTTAAAAAACAGGTCATCCAACAAAACCTTTTTTGTGTTTTGTTTTCTAAACTAGAAATTTATTTTCTAGAACATTTCCAAATAGCTCATACTTCCTAGAAGTGTTATAAATTAGGGTTTTTACCCCATGAGAAACATAAATTAAAGTTGGCCACATAAAATTAAGATCATCAATAATTAATGTGATACACTAACACATGTGGAATAATTAGTGTGAGCTTTATTAATTAAGTTTATTGACTAATTCATTAAAATTAGAGACTTTATAAGCCATGAAAATCGATCAAAATCTTACATAAAGGATTAATCGAACTTACTTTGGTAAAACCCGTATTAGTAGCTTATATTTAATGAAGGGTATTTTTTTTCTCCATCGTTAATTAATAATATTAAGATGAATGTCAAGAGGGTTAATTTGGGTTTAGTGACATAAATCAAAGTTTTCAAGATTAATTAAGTGGTTGAGATCTAGTTAGAAGGAGAGAAAGTGGCTTGCACCATACTCTCCTCTTTGGCTATCTTATAAGATAAGATAATGCTTTTGAGTAAAGTATGAACCATATGAAAAGGGTCTATATTTTTTCTCTCTCTCTAGATATATACACACTCAAAGAGTGAGAAAAATCACATTATTGGATTGGTTAAGTGTCTATGGATTAATAATGATTATAAAAATTGGGTATGACTTTGTTACAAAATTTGGTCCTTTTTTTTAGAGGTAAGCAAAGTCTCCATCCATGCTTGAAGAATAAGATAGAAAAGTAGACACCCACCCCCACTTTATTTTTCATCACACTCTCTCTATAATATATAGTTTTAGTGAGCTTCATACTTTGGAATAATTAAACTAAAATTAATATCTACGTGCATGTTTGTAATTTTACTTACTATTAAACAACTACCAAGAAAAGTACTCGGTCAAAAGGGTAAAATAGCAACATTATTGTTAACTTTTCAATAATATACATATATATTTTTTTGAGGGAAAAACCAAACTTCATTAAACTTTTCAATAATATTTGGTAGCTAACTCATGTGGTGACATTTAAATGTGGCTTGTTTTTATTGGATAAAAAATAAAGCTTAGATTAGAAATCTGATACGCTTAGCACATACTAATGAGATTTCTTTAATGTAATACCTAAAAGAGGTGTTTGGTTCACGGATTTGAAAAAATTTGTGAGATATGTGTGGCTAGGAACTTGGCCTTGTAGCATGGTATTTAACACAAAGGAATTAGTCTTTTTAAGCTTTTATAACTTCTGGTTGATTTGTGGAATGGTTTGTTTGAGTGATACGATCAATTAATGCGTAATACGAGAGAACAATTACGAGTAGTTAAGAGCGTTCTTTTAGTACAATATGTTGGGTGGAGGATCGAATTTACAACCTCTTGGTTGAAGATATATGTCAATTATCGCTGAGCTATGTTCGCTTTGACCTAATAAATTGTTTCTTACCCGTAGTGTGTGTTTTTGCTAAACATTATGTACAATTGAAAAAATAATTTAATTAGGTAAAACTATTAGAAGTTATGTCAAACCCAACCGAACCAAAACGAATTTAAATATCAATGCCTACAACCTCTATAGAGACTAAAATCAGTGATTAAGTGAAGCATATACATTATAGTATCAACAACATTTTTTAAGGGTGTGAAAGCTAAAATAAAACGCAGCCATGTGTTGTTTTGTTGAAGGTTTGAAATATCCATCAAGATTCTCACACAGAGGTTTGCTAAAAGGGAAGAAATTTATTTTGCCCACAGAATAAGTGATTAAACAAAATTGGTTTAAATGTCCATAAACTCTCACAAAATTGCCCACCATATATACAAATTTATGACTGTATTTTAGGAAATTAAATGAATGAAGTGTCGTTACTAAAATTATAACTAAAAAAAATTTTAAATAATCGCTTTTTAAAATTAAATATAAAAAAGTGGTATATTCATGAATAAAAGTTATTCATGGACAGTCAGTTCAGTAATAACCAAGAAAATTATGTTTATTGAGAGAGCGAAGAGTGACGTGAGAACTGTTGGAACTGAACAATGAACAACTTGGCATTCCCACCAACGAAACTAAATTACAATATCAATTTCTCTTTTATTTATTTTAATTTCTTTTCTTTTTCAAAGAAAAAGACACCTTCCCCATCTAAAGTTGCGGTTCCCTAAAGGTTACTTTACTTTATGATACTTCATCCCCCAATTTTTATACTCAATTAGAATTTTAAATCCTTATGATTCCAACTTTAATTAGTTTCAATTTGGTTTATGTAGTTTTAAAAGCATTCTTATAATTTTCATACTTAGTGAAATTTAATTTCTACCGTTGTTACTAGATGTCAATAATTTTCTTATACGATATATATATTTTTAATCTAGAAAAAAAAAGATGTTGAACTTATATTTAGTGTATTTGTGAGGATTAAATTAGTTGACTGTTATTTGAGTAAGTGTATATGGTGGGTCTCGTTGAACAACATCTCTATAATAAAAAATTTTTAGAATTACAAAAACCAAATTAAATAAAATTAAAACGTAAAATAATGGTTTTGCCTTGTTAGAAGAAAGTGTATGGTTCAACTAAAAAAATCTAAAATAATAGTTTGACTTTTTTTATAAATCAAACCAATTCAAGGATAAAATTAGTTACCCCAACCTTTTGAAATTTTAACGTCTTTACTTTCCAAACTTAATTAAAAAAGAAATCAACCCTCCAATATTTGCCATATATGTAACGTACCTAGTTTTAGGTTACGGTCATCTCTACCATCTCCAATTTTACCCACCTTATTTGTCTCGTCACTCTATTCTATTTGCTTCACAATAGAGTGGGGAAAAGAAAAAAAACAACAACAAAAAATTGAAATATATATATATATATATATATCTAAATTCCTATATGTGGTATTTGAGTTATTTTTTAATCTATTTATAATTTAATTATCGAACTAATTATTAATCTTACCATGTTATCATCAAATTAGGGCCTTAGAATAGAACATCAACCACATAAAAAGCTAATTAAGATTATTAATTATCCTTCCATGCCTCACACTACTAGAACTAGAAACACACCCACTCTTTAATTATTAAATTCACTACAATATCAAATTAAAGAATAAACCCACCTTCTCTATTTCATAGGCCCACACCAAATCCTTCCATTAATCTCACCTCTTAATTATCATTTATCTATTAATTCCCCAAACCTTCAAATTGAAATTACCCATTTAAAAAGAAATAAGAAACTAAAAAAATCCCATGATGATTCCATCTTGATGTTAGTTCAATTCATTGCTCATCTGTTTTGACTTTTGTGAGAAACCAAACCCCATACAAGTTTTATTTATTTATTTCTTTTATTCACAGAGAAGAATTGAGATTTGAACTGGCATCTGGCCTACAATTTCAATAAGCATGGAAGTGGAAAACCTGAATTTGTAAAGTTTATGTTAATATATTGTACCAAACAAAAGTGGGTTATAAAAATTTGGGTAAGCTTTTAATTTGAAAAGATTTTTATCCACTATAAAAATAAATAAATAAAATCCAACAACTAACATAGACATAATTCAGCCGTTAAAAGCATCTTGCTGGATCGAAGGTGATTTTTCGGATTACCACGTGTCAATATTTGGTCGTTCAGAAAGCACTGAGTCATCTTAATAAGATCAAATCTTGAAGAAAAAAGTAAACAACTCCGCGAACTTTTTGAAAAGGTCGAGCTGAGATATATAAGATTGGTCGTCTGGAACTTCATAAGAGAGCTTACCAACTAAAATCCTTTATGTAGGTTCACCCTCGTAAGGGATGAGCCGAAGATCATCGCAAAGCGTTGTTGGTCGACTAACCGTTTCTTTGACAAGGTGCCGTAATTTATGGGACAGTTATAATCGCTCTTCAATCGCTGTTGGAAGTTCAATTTCCATAAATAAAAAGCCCCGTCTCATTATTCAAGTGTCGAAAACTATTCTCACGTAAGTAATAGATTAGACCGAAACGAACTTGAGTGTCACAACTTTTTACTCTCTCTTTACAGGTATCTTCGTGCGTCGGCCTCATCCAAATCCAAGCTTCTATAAACACATCTAATTCATTCTTTTAAGATCGAATGGTCGAGGAATAGATTCTTTGGAGCTAATTTTACACATTAATCCAAAGTAAATCTATATAGCAAAAGGGTTGAAGCTAATATTGCTAATTGGGGTGGGATGATCTTTGATTCTAACCCACTCAAAGTAACCCTAATTTGGGTGTTAGGCTTTGAAGTTTCTAATCATTTTTATTTATCTTCTTCCCTATTATATCCCACAACCACCAATTTATTTGGTAACCCCACCCCATCTTTCAGGCACACCCTCAACAAATTATAAATTTATTTTATTATTATTCTTTTTTTTTTTTACAACATGTGGTTAATTCTAACTCAGACCGTCTAGTAAAAAATAGATGTCTTAACTAATATTAAACTACGCTCAGATTTGAAACAAAATTATAAATTTATATTCTATACAACGGCGTGAAAAATAATCTATATAATCAAATCAATCATATAAATATACCTCAAAATAATTAAACTTTGCCTAATTTTCCAAATATAAATGGAGAAGTAGCTAGTGGCACTAGTGTGAATTGAATTTAAATTAAGTTTATATGTCCAACGCATCCAAACGATTGGGGAGGCTTAGTTAAATAATTAATTGGTGCCGTCTAATCATGGGGCTGTGGTATCAAGTTTTTTGAATCGAAATCACAAAATTTTAGTTAATTAATTAAGTTTAATTATGATGGATCAGATTAAATGAAAAAAAATATATATAATATATATATATGTGCGTAGGGACGGACGACACGGCCTATTCTCTATTTATTTACGATTATTAATTGATCAATTAAATGTTAAAAGACAGTTTGGTAATGTAAATTAAAACACATCACATGTAATTGCCCAAATATTGAGGTACGTACTGCAAACTAAACCAACCAATATTACCTTATTATCGACTCCACTCGGAACTAATTAATATTTTTCCCAATTACTAATTAATCAATGTGTCAGAAAATTATTGGTTTGGTTGCTATTTTTATATTTCGTTTTTTGAATTTTATTAAGATGTGTTAGTTGGGGGTTTGACAAGTAATTTGCTGACATTATATTAGGTAATTGGAAAATTAGAAGTATCCTATTGTGGGTCGGGTCGACCCGATGAATTATCGGGTTGGCTTTAGGTAGGGTGGAAGAGAGATCAGTGAGAAACAAAGTAAATTAGAGTGAATTGGAAAAAGTAGAATTAAAGAATAGTTTTTTTTTTTTTTGCTTGAAAATAAATTCATGAGATCACTCTCGTGTATATGAAACCCTAAATTGCGGGGGATTTATTCATCAAAAGTGTGGAGTGAAATCGGCATGGTTTAAATGTGCCATTCTTTTTTATTTTTTCTTTTTTTTTCCTCCTCTTCACCTATTTTCTTTTTCAGAAATTATGAGTTAATCCCTACTCAAGAAAAACACATGAGATTATTTAATTTTTTTTTTCTTATCTACTAGGTGTGCCACATCTTAACCCAGTTAAATTTTCAATTCACAATTAATTTTTAATCTAAAACAACAAAATTATATAGATATAAATTCATTAAGAATCATCAACAGAGCTCTATTTTTAAATCATTACAAATGCAATGGACGAGAAGAGATTAATTTAAACCTAACACTTCGCTTCTTACCGATAAGAACCAATTTTGTCTTTATCACTATTAAATATTTGACAATTAAAAAATAAAATATAAAAAAAAATATTCTTTTTCTTTTTTAAATAATGAATTGTCAAATTTTCAATGGGGGTAAGAATAAGATTAGGTTTTCGCTAGTAAGAAGAATAAAAAGAGTCATTAACCATCATATGCTCTTGATAGTAAAATTATATAAAAAATCAAATTTATTAAGGAGAACAGTCCACTAGATAATTTGCCTCAATATGGAACTTTATTTGGACTTTCCAACGCAATTAAAAAAACATCATAAACCAAGGAAAATAAATAAATTCGAAGAATTTGAATAGGTATATAAAAAAGAAAAGGAATTATATAGTGGAGTGGAATTTTGAAATTGAAACTGAAGGTGCACCAAAGAGGTGGAGGAGATGTAATATTAGTAAGTCATACGTATGGAATTCTCACACGACCAAAGCCTGAAGCTCGAGAAACCTATCTTTAGATAGAGAAACTATAAATTTTTATTCTTTTTAAATAATAAAAAAAATTGATGATGAGGTGGCACATAGAAAGGGCGTGAGAAAGCAGAAAAGCCATCAATTTCACAACACAAACCCCCCCTTCAATCCAATCCCAAGTGCCTTTTCTTGTTACTAACATTTTGCCTTCGCCAAGCAATAATTTTTCCTTTTTTTTTTTTCTAAAAGGATTTATTTATAAGGTGGCAAAAAAAATAAATAAAAAATAAAAAGGGGACTCATTCAACTCCTCTCTCACGAGTGGGCGGCTTTCAACCCCACATTACTAATATACCCAATTACCCATCCCTATATATTACACCATTTTCCACTCTCTCACTCCTTACTTCTCTCTCTCTCTCTCTCTCTCTCTCTCTCTCTCTTTTTCTTACTTCAATACTCTCAAAGTTCTGATTTTGATTGCTTCCATGGAAAACCCAGATCAAGAATTGGTGGGATCTAATCATCAGATTGTTCATGCTACTATTATGGCAGCTTTTAAAGGTCCAAGGGCCAAGCGTCTCAGGCTTAACTGCGGCGGTGCTGACGTCACCTCCTCCTCCTCTAGCGGCGGCGGTGGTGGGGATCATGATTTTGCTTCTTCCTCCGTCTCCGGCGAGGAGATTAGTACTGAGGAGGAGGAGGATATGGCCAATTGCTTGATTTTATTGGCTCAGGGAGAACACGGCCGCCGGCCCCGGCAGTTTCTTCAACACGCCGCCGTCAAAATTGACAGAAATATTACTACCAAAAGATTCAATTTTGATGTTTATGAGTGCAAGACTTGTAACCGGACTTTCCCTTCTTTTCAAGCCCTCGGCGGCCACCGTGCCAGCCACAAAAAGCCTAAACCGACAACGGTCCCCACCGTCGAGGAACCGGCGGAGGAGCCACAGATGAACAAGATCCCCCCACCTGCGAACGCCGCCGTCCAAACGCCCAACAAGCTGCCGCCGGCCAATTTACAAGCCAACAGGGCGGGGCCGCCGACCGCGGCCGTGGCGGCGAAAATCCACGAGTGCTCTATTTGTGGGTTGGAGTTCACCTCGGGTCAGGCATTGGGAGGGCACATGAGGAGGCACCGAGCCGCTGTGTCGAGCGCACAACAAGTTGCCGCTACAACTACGACGCATCATCATCAGCATCAACATCATCGTCATCATCATAATCATTCTTCTTCGAGCGCTGTCGTGGAGGCGACGGAGATTAAGGGGAGGAACATTCTAGAGCTGGATCTGAACCTGCCGGCGCCGGAGGAGGATCTCCGGGACACGAAGAAGTTCCAGTTCACGACAACCCCACAAACAATTGTGTTCTCCGCACCAACCTTGGTGGATTGTCATTATTGAAAACCGGAATCAAATTGAAGAAAAAAGTAAAAAAGAACCCAAAACCAAATATGGGGGATAAATGTGAATCCTGTTTTTAATTTTAGCTTATAATTAATCTTGTTACTTCGTTCTTTTGTTATAATCACAAATTAATTACTCCCATTATATATAGTGATTAAATATATTCTTTGAAGCTATATATGAATATATTGGTTATCTACCCATTGAAAGTGTTGAATCCGAAGAATACTTTGAGTAAGAGTGGTTGTTGGTGTTCTTATTTGGGTTCCACCTTCCATTCACGAAAAGTGAGTGATTTGTGTTACCTTTTTCTCCTCATATTGTCTTCATTTTCTCTCTCTTTTTCCTAACCCATCAAAAAAGATTAAATTTTTATGGAAAATGTTTGAAGCCCATAGAGTGTGGGGAAATTGTAAACCTGGTACATAAAAAAAGAATAAATTTTTTTATAGAAATTTGAACTCATAATTTTTTGGTCAGAAATAGATACAATTACGGTTCAACTCAATTCATGTGGGCTAGTCTCCTCGAGCAGGAGAAAAATAGTAAAAGAGAGTGAGTAAAGAGAAAAAAAAAAAGAGTAGTGTGAGTGTGTGAAATGGAATTGGGTAGGGTTTGGCAGCTCCACCACCACATCTAATAAAGCCCATGCCCATGGATAGGTTCTCTCTTTTCATATGCTCTTTGCTTTGCTTTGCTTGCAAATATGTCTCTCTCTCTCTCTCATATTAAATGACAAGAAATATATGGATGGCAGGCTGAGTTGGTAACTAAGCATGCCAAATGGATCCACCTGTCTCTTTCTCTCTCTAACTCTAAGTGGGGGATTTTATTTATTTATTTATTATTTTATTGATAAATTAAATTGAATAGTACAGCTCAATTTTAGTTCTAAGCCTAACAGTTACACCTAAGTGAAGTGACCAACTGTATTATCCCTTATTTTAGAAGCTACTTTTAACCAACATCGGCAGGGGTGGGCCCCACCAGCAGCTCCCTTTCTTTCTGTGTATTCGTGGGTCCCACTCCCGCTGTCCCCTTCGTTGCCCGATAAAGATACTCTCAAACTCTTTACCACAAGCATTGGGCTTGGATAAGTGGGCCTCGGGTCCAACCATTTCTCTGGGCCCACCTTCTATTTTTCTTTTTTCTTTTTTTTTTTAAATACAATACCTCTTTTTTCCTTTTTCTGGTTGTGCCTTGTTGAATGTTGTGTATATACTTCTCAATCCACTACACTAATTCTCTCTCTATATATATTTTTAGAAGGAAGATTTGGACAACTAGTATTTAAGACAAATATATAATGATTGAACGGGTTGAGTTATACTTATGTTAGCTTTTAATTCATATTTAATGGTTATAATAGATATTGATAACATGTGGGGATGAGCCAAATTACAAATACCAAAATTGAGTAACTCACCAACAATCACTCCATCACAAGTTTATTGAGAATTATGGTCCTCATTAATTATAACATTTCAAGTCGCCTTTCTCATCTCAAGAGAGCGTACATAGTTTGTTATGTTGGGAGAAAAAAAAAATCAAAGAAAGCAGCATGAGTGGAATGTCAGATTTGTAAATTGGCATTTGGATAATGAATTCATGTGCACTTTTACAATTTTTAGGGTTTATTTACTCAAATAGAATACCCTTTTAAATGAATTTATAATTATTTGTTTTTATCATGGATGTGAGATGACTGAACAAATATCTACTGACAGGTAAAACTTTTGAAAATTTATTACATGAAAAAAACTTAGGTGAAAGTTAGGAAGCCTAACAAAAATTATGTATGCATGGAATTGTATAGGGAGGGGGGGTCCCAAAAAAGGATGAGGTTCATGATTGGCACATGTTGCATCATGCTATCTTGTCACATTATAAAGTGTAGAACTATTAGATTTTACTGAATATAAAGTCACTATTTTAGAACATGATTTGATTTTGATATTATTTTATGGAGGTGTGAAAATATTTGAGTTATGTGCATTAATTATAAGAAGAAAAAAAAAAGAAAAGAAAAAAAGGCTGCAGCAGCAACAGCAAATGAGAAGGGGACAGGTGGGCAGTTTGAAGTTGCAAAATATGAATCTCTAAAAATAAAATTAAAAGCTTGTCGGGTAGGCTGGCAAATGCAATATCTTGTATAGTGCAAGGGAGTGGGAGTTATATTCTCTAAATTTTGAAATCTAAACTGATAATAATTAGACTGGATTTAGTTCTTAATCTTTTTAAAGTATTAATTTGATTCTTAATGTCTTAATTAGCTAGATATTCACCTAAAAATTTATGTTAAAATTTGTGAACATAAAATTAAAGTGAAATTAAATTGTTGTTTTATTAACTGATGAAGATGTGAGTGTAAGCTAAAAGAATGATTAATTTGGCTGAATATATTAATAAAAGAATGATTAAATATATTCTCTGAATATTAGAGTTGGAAATTAGGGAATGGCCGTTAAATAAACAGAGGACAGGCAATCCGACCGACAACTGCTATGTTTTGCCGGCCAATTTGTACTTTGGTTCAAGCTGGACATGTTCTGGCAAAAGGCAAGACAAAAGCCTGTCATGTACAATTCAATTTCTTTGGTTCATTTTTAAAAGTGCAAATTTGTTACCATATCCACCCTCTTTGTATCTTTATATACTTGTATAATATAACGTACCATATTTTAATCTAATTTGATTAGAAAGGTTTTGTATCAATATATGTGTTGGATTATGTACTTTCTTTTATTTAACAAAATGTCATGTTAGTAAATTTAAAGTTGATATTAAAAGTTAAAGATAAAATATAATTTGAAGCCCCCCCAACGTAACAGAAGTTTTAGAACTTTATGTAAAAAAAGCTTTGTTTGCCAAAACGAGTATAGTTCAGCGCTTATTGGCATATACCTCCAACCAAAAGGTCGTGAGTTCAATCCCCTACTCCCACATGTTGTACTAAAAAAAAAAAAAAACTTTGCTTGCACCAATCTGATTACATCCCTTTTCAACACAACGTATTTCAATTTTTTTAGTTACAAGTTATACTTCTCTTTTTCATATTCTAGAACATTTGTGGATTTTTTTTTAGTTCTAAATTTTTTATGGTAAAAAATGGGTTCTTTTATGTTTTTAGAAGATAAGAAACTATAATATAAATGTATTAAAAAATTCATTCAGATCATCAAAAAGTTGCTGTGGTGTAGTGGTTATCACGTTAGTCTTACACACTAAAGATCCCCAGTTCGATCCTGGGCAGCAACAATTTTCATGAAATCTATTATATTTGTTTTTTCAAAATTTTGCAAACTAGCTTTAAATAAATACATTTAGCACTTATGTCATCAATTAATTGTTGTGGTGCAGTGGTTATCACGTTAATCTTACACACTAGAATAACACTAAAGGTCCCCAATTCAATCCTGGGCAACAGGTCATGATTTCGAATTTTCCACCGCCACATGTTGCATTTTATTGAGTTTTTTTGGTAAAAATTCAGAAGATTTTAAAAATATATATTTTATATTTTGATCATGTAGAGGAAAGTTCAACCAAAAAGAGAAAAAAAAAGGTCTGATTTCTGCTATTTTTCTTCTTGTTTTTTTTTTTATATTCAACAACGTGACCTGAATTTCAGGTAGAAATTGGAACCTCTATCCTTTTGGTAAAAAATATAAACCTTAAATATGCTCAGGTTGGCACTTAACTTCCTGTTGGGTTTGTGAGTTTATAAGAGATAAAAATAAATGTAGCCTGTGAGATTAAGATAAATAAGCTCACGTACTAGGCATAGTCTGAAACGTTTTTACAGTCAAGTTTGGTTTTGGTTTTAAGTGGGTATGAGATTCTTCTTTGGGTGTATAGATATTCTCAAACAAATTTCTTCGGCAAATTTCTAAATCAAGTGAATAATTGTTTCTTCGGCAAAGAAATTTCATGTGGTCGTCTTCTACTTTGGAAATGAACTAACATCGACTTACAGTGCACATTATTGATAAGAAGCAACATTCAAAACAAATCACTTCTTAGTGTAAGTTTGAGCATTCAAAATAAATCACTTCTTACTATAAGTTTGATGGTCGGGTCCGACGTCTCGAGAACCAGTGTTTATGTAAGGACCTCGAAAAGTTGCCTGCGGAGGAAGTGGCTTTCCCGGATCAATAACTGGCTTTTTGGAAGACCTGTATAACCCTTTTCTACATTAACTTTGTGTGCATATTCATTCAAAGGCATAGTAAAATTGTCGGTAGCAGCCATGAGTCCATTTACTTACGCCATGTAAAAGGGAAATGCCAACCCAGCAGATGCAAAGGCTATCAATCCAGTGGCAACGATAATATTTCGACGACGTGTCATCGGGTATTCTATCTATGATATGAATACAAACCTACAAAACAAGTTGAAATTCAGCTCCACTTTTCAGACATTGTGCACAAAATTGGTTAGGTTAGAAGTTTAGTCCACCAACTTTCAACGTTTGTCTAAACAATCCTTCAACTTTAAAAAGTGTCTCATAGGTCCCTAAACTTTCAATTTTCTGCCTTCTCTGAACTTACTAGTGTCTAATAGGTCCTATCAGACATCTTATAGAAAAAATAGGTCCTACCAGAAGTAAAATTGAGAGTTTAGAAACTTATGAGACATTTTTTAAACGACACAATTCTAAAAATTCCAGAACTAAAATAGTAATTTAACTCACAAAATTCCAATATGCTGAAATTCAAGTAGTTATAATAGGAATATGGGTCTGCAAACAAACAGGGCAGAAATAAACAAGTTGGCAATATAACAGATAACAGAACTTTTGGTTTAAAAAAGTGCAACAAAAAGGCTTCATATGCACATCCATCATCAGCCAATAAAGAAAAAGAGAGAACTAAACAGAGCAACGAAGACAGCAAGGAAAAGAAAGGGGGGCATTTTAGAACCAGAACTGTAAGGCAGACAGCAATTAATGTTCTGTCAACTTAACCTACAAAGAACCTTATCTTACAAGAAAGCACCCACCACCTTGATTTGACTAGAGGAAGGAAAGGCTCTACAGAAATCAACAACGAGGTTACTTCTACCAACACCAACTCTGTATGATAGAACCATGTTCAGTTGATTAGAACATCTTCCAAATTTCTTGCCGACAATATATATGTTCATACTGGGAGACAAATGTATCAAATACTCTCATGTTGAATAAGAGAACATTATGAAAACAACTGTATTGAATAACCTAACAACGACAATATGAGATGGAAGCTATTGTAATCATGCAGCATTCTCAATTAATTGCCAATAAAGCCATATAACAATCCACAAGTACGAGCAAATCACAACACTTTTGCAGCTTAGTGAGAATTTCATAGAACGGCTATCTTAAACTAAGAAACGTAAGCTCCATCTCCATGGATTCATACATAAAAAAAACAGCTAGTTGAGCACCAAGTAAAGTAGCGCTTTTTCCCACTAATTAAAAACGAAAGAAAAACCACCTAAGATAAAGAATAACAAAACATGTCCACAATTGACAGCTAGCTTTACACTTTAATGATCAACCTCAACAACGAAATCCAAAAATTAAGCACTGCAGGTGCATAATCCGAGCATGAGGCCTAAAACTAATAGAATCAATGTAATGCGTTCCTGGAAACAAATGGCAAGAATAGCATCGTCTCAGGAAAAGCATGAAACATGGGTAATATAAACAAATTGAACAAATCTGCAGAAATGAATTCTAATCAAATGATAGAAAGAATTCTAGAACAAATTTCGATTGAAAGCAGTAAAGTATAAGAAAACCCTAACAGAAAAAGAGGAGAGGGCATCCGTACCGAGGGATTTGGAAATGAGAGTGATAGCGATTCAACTTCAAAGAGCAAATAAGGGATCTGATACTGAATTCATGGACCTGAACCGAGTCACTTTGATTGTGGAGCTCCGGTGATCTGAGTTCTCACTTCTGAAGAGTTTAAGCCTTGAGCCATACACGCTCACAGGCTCACCGTTTTTGTTTTTACATTTTTTAAATTTATAAAAAGTCAGAAAGAAAAAATAAAGTGCGACACATTTTTGCCGTATTTTGTTGGTTTAATTTTAAAATTTTAAAGACATTTTTAGACTCTTAATTAAATTTCAGAAACAAGAAATAAGTAAAATACCTCAGGCAGGAGATGGATCTAACAATAGTTTACCAGAATTACTACTAGCTGTTCGCTTTGGCAGAAACACAAAATTAAAATTTAAAAATGTTTCTTGAATGAATTACCATATACTAATCAAAGTAGAATCTTATGTCAAATTTTAGGCTGAGATTAAGGGTTGTATCCAATATTTTATAGAAAAGAAAAAAAGAGTTGTAGCTAATAAATTTGTAAATACTAAAAATTATTCTTTAAATAATAACTCTTTCAATAGGCCATAATTTGGTTTTGGTTAAAGGGAGAGACTGCTGTGGGAATGAAATCCATGGATGAAATTAGAAATTAATGGGGAAAGAAAGGAGTTTGAAGAGCTAACTTTTACCTCTAGAATCTATAACGAAGTGGCAAATTCTTTTGATCAACATGTACAAATAGAGCAACACGTGTGGATGGTATGAATGTCTATGAATTCTACCTTTTAGTTTTTCTATTTTATGTATTAAAAAATACTTTAAATAGTGTCTAATAAATTCATTAATTTGTAATTTTGTACTTAGGAAAATTTTTTCTAACAAATTAGATAAAGTTTATAATCCATCGAATACAGAATTTTAAATATCTAAAATAAATCTTTATTAAATGATTTATTAGATATAAAATTGGAAGTTCTAAATTTTTTTCTTTTTTCAAGTACAAGAAGACGATTATTTGAACTCACATTTTTTTTTTGTTAACTGAACTTATGTGACGCCATTTTGCTTGAACGAAAAAAAAAAAAACATTTCCAAGCGGGCTCATCCTTTACTTTAACTGCCATTTGTCTCTCGCAAAACTTCCCAAAGAAGACGAAACGAAACCAAAAACTCTTGACCCCATCCCCATCCCTATCCCTATCCCTTAAGCCGATGTCAACGCCCCCGCTGCCGGCGCCGGCGCCGGCCGCCCTTTCTTCCGACGGCCACACCAATCAATTTCAATTCACGGAGGAGGAGGAAGTGAAGCTTCTCAAGTGCTACCTGAAAATCGCAAGATCCGCGGAGAATTCCCAACCCAGTCTGGATTCTCCGGCCTTGGATCGCATCGAGAGAGCCCTCGGCCCCAAATTCAGCCAGATCCACATCGCCGACAAGCTCCACAGGCTCAAGCTCCTGTACCACAAATTCGCCAGAACCAAGTCCTTCGTCAAGACCCCCCACCACCGCCGGATCCTCGACATCGGCCGCCGCATCTGGGGCAAATCCCCCACCCCCACAACCAGAACAAAACCCCATAAGGTAATTTTACGCACAACCAGAAAAAATTCAGAAACCCCTTCTCAACTCTCATTCTCAGTAGCAAAAAAAGAAGTAGGGGTTGGAGCTGGGGCTGATCTTAACAAGTTCCCTCTTCTCGTGGGCGAATTTTCTCGGCTGTTTCCGGGAAATGTGGTGTGGAGAGAGGTGATGAGGGGTCTAGAGGAGAAGATTTTGATGGGTATGAATCAGAATTGGGTTTTGTTGCACATTGAAGAGGCAGAGTTGAACGCTAGAAGGGCTGCGTTATTACACCACCAACTCAGAAGCACACTCACAGACACTGAGGATCAGTGAGGATCTCAATTTCTTGCAGTTTCTTCTCCAATTCAGAAATCTTCTGTACCATACCAATTACCATAGTTCCAGGAAGTGAGCATTTCTTTAAGTTTGTCACCGTTGCTTGTTTTTCGATTGTGAAGCTAATGGTACAGCTTAGAAGTAGGTGGTGGGGTGGAGTTGTATTGTAGTTGTATTGTGTCTGGCTGACCAACCATTCACTATGTCAAAGTTTTTCTACCATTGTCTTGTTCAATGCATTTAACATTTTATGATTACCCAAAATAGGGATACAAAATTTATGAAAATTTTCTTGTTTTAAAGGCTTCGAACAGTTCCCTAATTATAAGTTCAACTTCATTTATTAAATTTGAGTTATTCTTTAATGTTTTGAATGTATTCTCTATTTAGTTCTTAAATTTTAATATTTTTTAGGCATACCATTTCTAGTGGTAAATAATATTAAGAACGGTTGATATTAAGCTATGTACCATGATATTTACTAAGCTGCCAAAAATTATTGCAACTCACCAAGGACTTGTAACATATTTGTAGTTACAAGAAGGGTATAATTGTAAATTGTCACAAATAAATGGGTAAAGTATTAGCCTAATTTTTAACATATTTATCACTCGTAAAAAAAACATATTTATCACTTGTGCTATAGGGTGCGGCGTTGGGAAAACAGAACTTGCAATACAATTGCAGTCGTGGGATTTGTTAAGGGTAACAGAGATGGTGAGGCCTGGAAATTTCCTGTTTGAGATGATGAGGATAAAATGAACGAAGGGAGCAACAATTATGTTGAGAAAGCATAGCAAATCAAGAACCGGAAGAGATCTAACCTTTTCAAGATCCAGACCATCCAGATTTATTTGAATCATCCAAATCTCTTCTGACTAAAATCATTAAACAAAGAATTTAGAAAAGAATTTTCAGAATCGGATAGCTATATCAATGCAGATTGAGAGCAAATCTGATATGCTGAAATACACCAAAGTTTCGATAAGAAAGCAGTTCATTAAAGTGGTACAATTTCTCAAGTCAATGTTGCAAAATGAAGAACTAATATAATCTCGTACAAGAAAAGGAGCATGATCATTATGATACCGAAATCCATATTTCGTTCCAAAACCATAAAATCAAAGTCACGCAAAAATAAAGCATAAAAATAATTCACCTCTTCACATAGAGTTAAGGATCAAGATCCATCAAATCCACCTTTGGTTCATAGAATTGCAGAGTCCAGCTAAGATACAGAAAGCATATATATAAGCCAAGCCACCTCTACAACCATACAGAGTTGAGGTAAACATAGAAACTCCTGCAGATTTTTTAAGCAGGAAGAGGATTGATACCAAGAAAGTATGTATGGTTTTTCATATTAAAACCATTATATGACTGATTATTGAGTGTCTTCTTTCTTTCCAGTAGCATTTCACATAATCAACCAAATGAAACAGTCATTTAGCAACAACGTTTTGTTGGGCAAGGTTCTCCTGTTGCTGTTGGTAGTTCAGGGGCCTCCTGAATAGCATGATATGCGGCTCGGGACGATGAATAGCATAGTGCACCCACCCACGACTCTGCTGAACTCCAATTGCACGCCACTCATTCTGCATATAGGATTATAGGATGAAAAATAGAACAAAATTCTTCCATGAGATTGAAACGAGTACTCAAATAGATTTGGTAAGCACCCTTTTGCTAAGCTAAGACTAAGAGTAAGAGCAATAATTACTTTACTGAGTTCAGAAGAAAGCCAACAAAATCGAAAGGCATAAATGGTATAACGATTAAAAATGCATAGAGGGAATGCAGGATTGGGAGGCCGGGCGGGGTTTATTGCATCAGTCATAAGCCCTAATTCTCAATCCCTTTGATATAACTTCGCTTAAAAACCGTTCCAAATTTCAAACAACCATCAACCAAATCAAAGAGAGAAAATCAAGATCACTATGAAAACATTAAAAGAGAGGGAAAGAACTGTCCACGATACAATAATAATTTCCTATCAGTCCAAACAAGCACGATGCATTCAATTTTCATCGTCTCAACATCCAAATAGAGAGTAGTAAATTTAAAATCTCTATAAAACAAAACAACTAGAGAGTACTTCCCTCTGCAACAAAATCAAAAGACAAATTAAAAACTACGAAGAACAAATATCTTACTTCAGAGAGCAGGCGACTCTTAGGAAGTAACTTTGCCACTTCGGGTGGGAGCACCACATGCCTGTTCCAATCGGTCCAGTTAGCCATTGATGACAAACACAAACATTTATACAAATCCAAACAATCCTCCATGCCATGACTGCAACAAAGTAAAGAGTTGGATGCTGTGAAAGTAACAATACCTATACTCGTAAATGTCGTCAAAGTACTTCTCAGAGTACTGAATCTGACCCATCTATCAGCGTTTAATCTGCGGCTGTCCGAGAGAATGACAGTGCAAAGTTAAGCGGATTCGGTAGCTTCGATCCACGATACGAAGCAATGGAATGTCTCAATTCTCCAATTTGAAACGAAACTAGGGCTCGGGGACCGAGTGAAATGCCACATTATATAGGAATAATGAAGTTAAAAGTCAGCCAATAAACTTTAACCACGTATTAGTCATTTACGTCATCGGTTCATTCTGTTCCGGTCTTCCTGAAGTATATTTATTCTGGCTAAATATACTCATTTCTAATCTTTTAGATTTTTTTTCGATCTAAAACATTTGGGGAAAAAATAAATTTTGCTAATTAGTAGGTTAAATGTTATTGATGTAGAGTTGAATATCATATGTCAAGTAATATTTGAGATGATAATAAAACAGTTATGCAATGATATTTCAATTATTTGTTAATCAATTTTCGGTTAAATTATAAATTTATTTCCCTCTTATTGAATCTCATACTCCTTCAAGTCCTTAAAGAGGTCGTAAAGGTTTGAGTTGGTGATTAGTACATTAATAGAACTATAATTACATAAAATGATTGCATGATATAAAATTTGCACTTTTGTCATAAAACAACCTCGGGATGGTACCCATCACCTTACTTTTTGTATCTAATCTCACTATTAATTAATTTTAAAAATCCAAAATTAGCAACTTGAGAGGTTACATTTTCAATTATTTTTTCCTCTTACTTTTCTTCTTTTTCTATCATTTTGTTTCCGTTCATTCCTTCGTCTCCGGCTGCCGTCTCCGTTCTTCTACGTAGTCGAAACAATCCGTCTAGCTTTTCCTTCGTCTCCGGCCGTCCGTCCATTGTTTCTGTTCGTTTATCCCGAGGTTTCTTTTTTGTCGACAGCCGCCCGTCGATCATTCCAGCACTCCATTTATCTCAACCATTGTCTAGTCGCCGACCAGAAGGTTTGTAGGTTATTTGCTTTGCTTGTTAATTGTAGAGGGATATAGTCGTATATACTTTATAGCTAGATATAGGTTATATCTCCATATAAGTGTATGTTATAATGACTATAGTTTATATCACCATTGTTAAGTGTATGTTGTTAAGTTTATAGCCGGATATAATTTATATTTCCATATAACTGAAAAAGTAGTCAGATATAGTTTATATCTCTATATAAATATATATATATTTCTATATAATTGTATGTTATAATGGCTATATTATTGAAATTTGGCTAAAAAAATGTAATAAAATGAAAAAATATTTGTAATAAATTTCATTATTTAGTAGAATATATTAAGGAGTAAATTTGGGGATTATGATAATAATTGAATATTTTGTAGTAAATTTCATCTTAAGCAGTGAATTAGGGAATTATGAAAATGATTGATTTAGGTCGCACAATAATTTAATGTTTACAAAATCAAATTTGGAATATTTATCTTTTGTAAAATTTGTAAACATTGGACCATTTATGAAAATAAGTTTGCAAAATAACTTTAAGACATTATCTCTTTGAGTATTGTTGAACCTAACCCAACCCAAACCAAATCAATTCAAGTAAACTCCTTGCACTCCTACTCAAACTATAAATAATTAGGAATTTGTTAACTTAGATACATTTTTCTAAAACGAAACAATATTAATCAATTAATTAATTACACATAAAATTCAACATTGTTATCTATTTTGGTACCTATAAAATCTCAAAATTTGAGCTTTAGAATATATTGAGACCCTATGCATAAATCCTATTGGACTTTGAAATAATCGATGTTGAAACCCTCAAGTGTTATTCAATTAATGTCGCATTAGAAAATGAATCTCCTCTAGTAGTCTTTTTACCAAAAAAATAAAAAGAAAGAAAAAGGAATTGAAAAGATGGACGGCAAGCACGAGACAAGAATGATTTCTACTTCTATTTTGAAAATTGACATTAAACTTCAAAGTCCACAAAATATTATTGGTTGCTATTGCTATACTTCTCTTTGGCTCTCTATCCACAATTCACGTTCAAAAAACAAAACAAAAAACTCCATGATGCTAAGAAGCTGAAAGAATTATCCCACTCCCAAGAGTTGGGAGTGCCAAGGCCAAATAGACAAAATTTTGGAAAGCTTCCTTCCCTTTCTTTCTCCACAACCCCTTTCAAACCAACTACCATCCCTTTCTTTCTTCATTCTTCTGTACACTAACAAAAAAATTTGATAACCCTGTATCATATTCATGTTCCTGAGGGTAGTATAACCATTTTTCTGTACACAAAAAAGAGAAAACAACACCACAACCCTCCCCCTCCTATCCCTATTTATAGATATCATCAGGGCAAGTGGGCTTGCTTGCTTTCCACTGCAAAAGAATTTCATTCACTGTCACTCATCTATTTTCTACTGTTCCTTCCTTCAGCTCTCTGGGTTTGCTGCACTACTAATTACACGATATTGCGGTACCGTCTTTTGCAGCACCGACGTCCCTTGGAAGATCATCATCTGGTAATGTTTCTTGTACTCCCTTACCTGCAATCAAAACACATGTTTTTCAACACACCACACTTTGGTTTTTAATTTTTCTTTATAACATGCAATCCTTGTACTGTAAAGATTAGTTCACCTCTTCAGGAGGCAACTTGCTGAATCCAAACTTGTTAATCCACAACGGTTCGGCTTCGTCTGCAGCAGGCAGGACTAGATTCTTCACTTTCAAAAATCCGAGGAACCTCTCAATGCATGAAAATAAGGATTGGAAATAGCCCTGAAAATACAGTCTTCTTTATGAGCCATGTTTCTCGAGTCAAAAGGGATTTGGTTTTTCTTCATGGCAAAGGGAGATGAAAGTTACCTGTCCTTGAAAGTTGGTGTCTGTCGCTACTAAAGGAAGCTCAGCTACTTCACTCCCAAATATACGAAATATTCCAGCGGACACAACAGATTCACTACAAGAAACATAGATAAATCTCAAGTGATAAAATTTCAAGGATAAAACTCAACCTTCAGAAACCAAGTCATGATTCTTACTTCACAGTTAGAACTGCACAGTATATCCCACCAAATTCTTGACCCCTGATGTTCCTCCTGCACAGCAAATAAGTTCACAAAATGACTCTCAACAGCAACAACGCTCACAATTTCAAAGCAAGATGAGGAAACAAATCATAGAGAGAATGAAAGAAGTATATAATTATTTACCCATAAAGCATTGACGGAATGAAGTCTCTCCCGGAGGCAGAGTCAACTATGGGGTCAAAACAATCCTGAATTTACAAAAAATTGAAATGGTTGGCAAACAGAAGTCAAGAGTAACTGTTAAAACCTGAAATATATTGAAAGATAAATGATAAACGAACTACAGTAGCTACCAAGTATTAGAGGTACTTGGACCCTCCCCTCTTGAGATATCACTCAATTGGATACCTTCACTCTTACACCCCATTCTATTTATAACAACACTCCCTAACAACTTTCCTATCTAATTACTAAGGTACCATCAATACTGTAATAATATCCCTTTATTATCCTAAGGGCAATCCCTATCAGTAACGTCCTCTAAACAATCTATTAATAAATACTGGCAAAAAACTACTGATAGTCACTCACATGGAAAATAGAAACAGCCTTTGAAAGCAATGATCTAGTTTCATCAGAAGACGACATTTTCCAATTGAGGACCCGCCATCGAATTTCAAGACTATTCATGCTTCCTGAACCTTTATCTTCAATCTTTTTCCGTACAGCACCCAAAACGGACTCAGGAAGTTTCTCTCCTCCCAAAACCACCAACTTCTCCAATGCAGAATGTATCCTGTTACACCCTGGACAACAGAACCACTTCCCTTGAGGGAGTTCCTGCAATAGTAATCGGATCAAAATTTTAAATATCAGAGGAACAACATTTATCACTTGCAACAAAACTGCAGATAAAAATGGCGTAGGGGGCCACCTTAAGATCTTCCATGTTGTGTTCCTTCAAGCAGCCAACATGAAACTCCTTCTCACACTGGAAAAATGTTGCCATTTGTTACTTTAGGATTAAGAGAATAGTGGTAAAAAAGGAAAACAAAACGACTTGCTAGATATTAAAAAAAAAAAAAACCTTCATAGAATAATACCTGATCACAAAGAATAACAGTTCGAGGACCGAAACCTGACTTGCTAAAATCGTGGCATCTACAACAGTTGAGACCACCATTTAGAACACTTCAAGAAACATTAGAAGGCAGAACCACCCATGCAACAAATATACTGAGGTGCCAAAAATGTGAAAGCATTCAAGCAAAAAACAAAAACCTGCACAATGCACATCCACCAACTTCCGCTTCTATATTTCTGACAATACGAATACATCTTGTTGTTATCTGTTCAATAGGATCAACACCAGCAACTCTCCCAGCGGCAACAGCATTTGCATTGTGCTCCACAAATTTTTCCTTTTGGAACAAATTCTGGCAGTATTTGCAGTACCAGGTACCAGTAGGGATACATGGTAAAGGAACACAATCTGGAATTGGCCAAGCAAAAATGTCAAATAGAAAATAACTGAAGAACGGATAATATCTGCACTACCATGTATACTGATGCATAAATCCAATGCAGCACCCATCTTCATTTCAAGATCATGATGCTTGTATTTATGCATTCATGCTTATGAAAGAGTTACTAATCAACAAATCTCCCATCGTAGGACCCAGAAATAAAAAATGAGACTTTTCAAATTTGTGGACAAACCAACAAAAAAAGATACATCTTTCAATGGGCAGTGTAATCACCTCTGTGAAAAGCCCTGGGACAGCCATCACAACACAACAGATCCCCTCCATCTGCACAAATGCTGCACAAGTCGTCGTTATCATTGGGAGAGAACTTCCGTCCTCTTGATAGAGATATGGACAACTCATGCAGAGACACCCCATTTGATGTGTAAATGTGCAAGTATCTGCAGGGGAGGGTACACTAGTCCAAGTCAAAACAAAAACCAATTATATCAACTACATATTATAAACAAAGATTCGTTTCTGTCAAAACTCCACGACTATCTGTCTAATTTTCACTCTCATCAAGGCATAAAAATTACCACTAGCATAAGATAAGTGAGATGAAAGAATTTCTTATTAACTTATTCTTGTGTTTAAAAAAGAAAACATCGTGTCCAGGAAGAACTATATCAAAATAAACTAAGTAAATACTCACGGCTTGCGCCTTGATGCCCAACCAGCATGAGATTCAAACTGCGACGGACTAACCTACTCAATTAAGCAAAAGTCAATCAAAGCTCTTGCAAATCTTCAAGATCAGAAATGTTTCAACGGAAAAATAGTACCTCAGAGTTGCAGCAGCTACAAAAAATACCAAACCCCTTTTTATACCCAACCAACAATTTCTGCAACAAAGGATGAGATGAATCAACGTGTGTGTGTGTGTATATCAATGAAAATTAAAAAGAACTAATTGATTGTTAGTCTATGACTTAAATTTTTTTTTTTAAAAAAAAAAAAAAAAAACCTGCCCACGGGCATAATATGCAACTTCAGTTCCATCGGGTAATATATCTTCCTCAAAGACTAACTTGTGCAGCCGTAGATCCCTGTTAGAAGGATATGACTTTTGAGATAATACCCATGAAATAAACAATAATACATTACAGGTTACAACTTGCAAAAATAGGAAAGGAAGAAAAAGAGGATGTCAGAACATATCAACATAAACAGAACCGCACAACCCGTGTATAAATGATAAAAATCACTTACTTCCTAGTTAATCTTCCATGACCTTTACCACGTGATGAACCACTCTTAGATGCGGTATCAGATGACTTGAGAAGTAAATTTGGTTTTGGAGTTCTGAAACATAAGTTACAGATATAAAGAATACATTTTAAAATCTGTGAGTATATAAAATGCATTGGTGGTCTGAGATGTGCTACATTTTCTAAACTTGAATTTGAATTCCAATATCCGATGTTCTTTCCTAGAACAGTGTGATAAGGATAGTAAATCTATGCCTATAAATACATGTACAGCTACCAAAATATGAGATCAAGGACTCTGTAAATTATCAAAACAACCAAAATCTATACACATCAATATTCCATTTCATTGTAAAAATTAAACGATTTATTCAGTGCAGAAGAGGAATCCAACCATTTACACCAAAGCCTTGGCAAACAATGATCCTTGACTATACTTGACGAGTCGCTAATACTGGAAGTAGCAACACTGGAAGTAGCAACAGAATTCTGCTATGATACTTGCACAATGAAATAATATTGTTGAAACTTGCAAGTAGCAGCCAGTACACATAAGCAAATCAGCTGACGGTACATTATGGAGAATTATGCATTTATGCCAAAATAATTTAATGAACAGACCAGTCGCTAATAAGCAAAAGGTTAACAAAGAAAGAGTCCAAAGATGTTGCACTGAGACGAAAATACCAATCCACCAGTCAATCTTAGTCTACTTGACAAAAGTTTCCATTGCCCTGCTTTAAAATACACGCCTACACAAATAAGCTTCCTCACTAAGATGTGCACCCTCAGATAAGAGGCCCATGTTGCAACGCACCTTAATTTACTCTTTGTTTAGATATATAAAATTATCTATATCATTACCCATTGAAGACCCTAAACATTCATGTAGTTGGTTTGCATCTAAACTTTCAAATATTCTACTTTAGTACCTAAATTTTGTATTAAAAAACTGTTTATGTACTTGACATTATGTTTTATTAATCATTTAACAAAAATATGAACAAAGAAAACTTTTCAGCTCATCTCAAACTACACATACTTCTCACATAATAATCAGTTCCATGTGTAAAATTCTAAATATTCAAAGATACATATTTCAAGAACAAGCTAAACATTACAAACACTGAAGAGATACTAAACGGGGGAAAACATCATGGTCAGTAAGCACACCTTTCATTACTAAAGACTAGGGGAATGGGGCTATCGTGAAACTTCTTTGAATCTGCACATGAACAGCAAAGTAACATGGCAATCCCAGTGTCTGATTCAGGAATACGGCCTATAATATAATGAGTTAAACAAATAATTAGACCGTTGGGTGTAGCGACCAAATAGAGGAATGGTATGACACGCTAACCAGACATAAAAGCAACCTTTGCAACCCAGGCAGATTGCAGATCTCTTTACCAAGGAACAACCAATTGCACTTCGGATGAATTCTTCTGTCTTGTCCAAAGAAAAATTCTGGCATGCAGTCATGATATCCCGGAGGGTATTCCCATTCTCCAAGTAAATGTACTCTGGTGGACGTTTATTTGAGCTGCCAGCATGTAGTTCAAATAGAGTAGGGGAAACGACCTGCATTATTAAGAGAGGGATTAACAAAATTTCTCTAGCATTTTCATTTATTTGACCATAAACAAAACTTACTTCGTTTCCTTGACAGTTAGTACAGTAACAAATTATCCCCGAGCCGTTGATTACTCCTTCAAGCCCAGTTTCTCCTTGTGCTCTAGTCTACAAAAAGCATGTATAAGAAAGCAAAATAGATTTTTTCTTTTTTAAGGAAAGCAACTGCAAAGTGAATCAATACCTTTGAACCCCTAATATATCTCACTTGAAGTCCCTCCAAAATACCCGTATCCAGAAGGTCTTTCAACTTGGCGGGAAACTTCTTCGCAGACATTTTCTTCAGCTTTGCCATTTTAAGCTTCGTAGGAGGTGTAGCAAATGGGTCAGGAAAGTCCTCGGGTTTGGTATCAACATCATTTTTGATAACTGGCATTGTCGTACACGAATCAGATTTTGTAAGGATTTCTGCAGAGATCATCGTGGGCTCTAAGTTTGGTTTTAAGGCCGAACGAGTAAAGCGCTTACGAGGCTGCAGAACCTTCGTCTTCTTCTTCAACTTACCATCATCCACAGTAACTGACGCCGACCCGTCCACTGCATCCTCTGAGGGAACATTTCTGCCCTCCTCCCCCAAATCCCCACTCGTTAAAATCCATTCAGATTCCTTTTTCAACGTCTCCTCAGACTCCTTCTCGAGTGATAGCTCCACCTTAACATCAACCAATTCCCTATCCCTCGCCAAATCCACTGTTTCATGGCTGCTCGGATCCTCACTGTCCAACAGTTCCTCCTTCAATTCCTCCATACAAATAGCATTCGATGCCTCATCCTTAGTTCCAGTATCACCCGTAGATTCATCCACGTGACTCTTAGGTTCCTCGTCGCTCACAAGGTCTACGATATCACTCTTCGCCTCCTCTTCACTCATAGAATCCGCCATATCTTCCATAACCTTCACTTTCTCGACCTCTCTCACCTCAACACTCGTTAACTGGGCAGCCTCACTCGATTCCTCATCTTCCTCGTCTTCCTCATCATCCTCATCACCCCCATTGGCTTCCATCGTCACTAACCCCTTCAACCTCTTGGAGGTGGTACTCTCCTCAATCGCATTATGCGACTTCCTCGAACGAGTCCGACCCAACGACCCACAAATCTCCGATTGAACTTTCAGGGCGAATGCAAACTCACGCTTAAGGCCGGTCCGGACCCGGGACAAAACCACAAACTCTTCCGGAGCGGTACCGTTCGCCATATACCAGATTAACCCCTGGAGTTATCCCGCTCGCCGGATTCGAATGCGAATTGTCCAAGTAAAACAAGAAACAGATTGATTTCTTAACGTTTCGAATTGAACAACGAAAACAAAAACAAAAAAACACAGAAACGATTAAGATTTTACTCTTGTGATTGGAAAACAAAAAATAGGGTTTGTCGAACGTCGTGATTAGAGATTTTGTGTTGCGGAAGGGAACAGGGGAGGAGGAGGAGGAGGAGGGGAATAAGAGCACTAAGTCGGTTTCTTGGGAGAAGGCAAAACGAAAAGGGAGAAGGCGCACCAAATCTTTCATTATAATACCAAAAATAGCCCTGGGAGGGCGAAGACTGCAGAGATTAGGGCAAATGGGGGAGACCGCAATACGACGTAGTATAAGGATGGGATTTGGAAGGAGTAGATGGTCATATGATGATTTGGTTAGGGGCAATTTCGTGCGGGAGAAAAAACAGAAACGCAATCGCTTCGACGACGCTGCTCCACGTTTAATTATTATTAATATTTGTTTTGTGAGGAAACAAGTTTTTTGAAAAACGAGAATTTTCGCGGCTTAGACCTTGGAGCCTTTACACAGAGAATCGCCTGCCAGCCAATCACAGCTCGCCATATATATTTTTGCCCTTTTTTTATTTTCTAATTTACGCCGTCGAATTCGCGGGAGATTTACCGGAACTGGGCCGGATTCGCCATCTACGATACAAGGCCCATTTCTTCAATATCTGAACCTGAACCGAGACGGTTCGGTTTTTTAATACGCTCTGGTTTCGGACGGATACCCCGATCTTGAATTTACATAATGTTTTTTTATTATAGCATAAAGTAAATATATACTTCATATTTGAAATTTTACTAAAAATAGCACTGTTCAATTTAAATACAAATTCAATTATGAAGTAAAATATATTATGAAAAGTCAAACTTATGTTGTGTTTGAAAATACATCAAAGTTTGTACCTATTAAATTTAGGATTAGTACATATATGATCTATTTAGAATAGTCTATTTAAGAGTCATAATTACGTAAAGGATGGAAAAATATAGAATTTACACTTTTGTTTAAAATAATTTTCAAATTATATGGCACCCATAACAAAAATTAGTAATAAATCCATCTCAATATTAAATTATCATTAAAATATGAAATTGGTAAATCATTATTAAAACATATTAAATTTCTATGTGCTAATTCAACTTTAAAATCTTAAAACCTCCAAAATTTTGTAACCTCTTTCTCCTCCCTCGATTTTCTTTCACTGCTCCAATTGTTGGGCTTCTTCTTCATCTGAAGCATCCGATCATTTCTCTGATATCGTCGTTATCTCTAGCAGCTCTGGTTTCTTTGTTTGCAAAACATTTCACCGTCGCCTTCGTCGCATCTCATTCTGTTGGTTACCATTATACGGTAACATCGCCGCTGTCTCCCTTCGTCTATGGCGGCTCCATTATACAGTAACATCTAATTTCATCTCCGCCCTTCGTCACATGAATATTTTGTCCGTTTGTTCCCATTATACCGTAGTTTATGCTATATTTAGGTTTCAATTTTGGATAAAATCGAGGTTCATCTCTTGCTCTCTGGTTCTATTGTTTAAATTGATTCGCATATACGAGTATATAGTTCTGATTTCTCTAGTTCTATTTCCGTAAATAGAACAATATCGAGAAATTGGAAGAAATAGAACAATACATAAAACTAGAGATATAATATATATCCTACGGAAATAGAACCAGAGAAATCAGAACTATATACTCGTATATTATATCTCTGGTTCTATTGTTTTATGTATCATTTATATCTCTAGTTTTATGTAGCATAAATCGGAAGAAATGAGGATTGTGAGATTTGAATATTTTTTTAATTAATAATATTGGTACATAAAGAAAATCAATTTTTTGAAGAATTTGGAGAGGTGAATTAGGGGATTTGAATTGACAATTAATATGGGGTTCACATTAATTAAAGTAATGTGATATTAATTTATGGAAATAACTATTTTATATTTAAAAAAAAAGCAAAAAACTATAATAAATTAAAATGAACTAAAATCCTATACCTGTAGAAATCTAAAACTATAGAATTATAAAAATTTAGACATATATGTAAATAAGTTTCTAAAATAGCCTAAAAAGATATTATCTCTTAAATAATTTAGGTTGTATGGTGAAAATTTTCTTCTTTTTATTGTGAATATACTACCAATTTGATCCTTATAATTTTAGCATAATTTCAATTTCGTCCATTTAATTTTAAAAGATTTAATTTAGTTTTCACAAATCGTATAAATTTGAGCCTAGCTCGATTGATCAAGGTACCTATATTCGACCAAAAGAAATGAGTTTAAAAGAAATGAGTTTGAATCTCTAACCCTATATATTGTTGTATTAATAAAAAAAGTTTAACAAATCGTTTCTGTCATTATATATTGACATGTAGTTTTAAGTGAGAATGAACTGATATTTTTTTTTTGGTTAATTGAGTATGTAAAAATAGAAGTAAATAGCTAACTAAAACATACCTCACCGGGTTATGACATATGTATCAGATGGTTTGAGATTTTTTACCAATAGAAATTTTTTGGGATGAAGATTAAAATAGGGGTGAATATGGTGAATAGTGATTAGAGTTCCTATTTTTCAAGGGCGTGTTTGTTTTCTAATAAATGTTACAAATTAATTGCAGTGATTCGAAATAATCAATTTAGTTGAAAATATACCTCTCAACAAAATTCTTAATCCGGGTGCTCTTTCCTTTTATTATAAAAATAAAAATAATAATAAAATAAAATAATCTCTAGTTGGCAATTAAGACAAATAATTTATTATAAAATGGATTTGATCTCTAATTGAAATTTTATCTACATGATTTACGTTGCTTAGATGGATATAACTTTTTAAAACTAACGAAATAAATTCACATAAATAAGGCTGTTGAACTTTGACCCTCATAATATAAAAAATTTAATACTCTCTTATCTCAATATTGAATAGAATATTAATATTTAAAGAGATTAAAAATACCATAACAGTCATTTGACAATCTCCCCCCTAAGGAAGCCATGATTTTACTTTTTTCCCCCGAGTGAAACCATGTTTTTTCTTATTCTTTTACGTTAAAAAAATCTCAAATCTTTTGTCTTTTCCCCTTAATTTAGATACCAATCATAGATAAATTATAATTACAATCCATCAGAAATTATAAATTTAAATCTTCACTCTATATTATTATAATAAAATTACTGAACAGTCAAGGCCATTGAAAAGAAAAGAAAAGAAAAAGAGCCATTGAAATCAACAGGTAGTGGCAACATAAAAATACAAAAAAAAAAAAAAAGATACTCAACCTGGGAATTGAGCAGAAATTCCAAGTTGCAACAATAAAATGCCAAAAGGATTGAATTGCCCTGCAATATATATAAGTATTAACACAAGCCCTCTCTGATTTCTCCTCCGCCACGCTCCGGCCGCCGTGAACTGAGATTACTACCCCATTATTGGCCTGACTGAACACGAATGCGCGGCGGCGGCGGTGGCGGTGGCGCCACCGGTTCTTGGAAACAGAAAGTGGGTTGTGTTGGAAGAGGGGGAATCGTGTGCAGTGGTTATAAATTTAAATTAAATTGGAGGGTTCAGAAAGTGGGTTATTTTTTGCTTTAAAGTGGCATCTTCGAGGGTATATGCGTCAGCCAGCCCATGGCCACGGGCCACCCGCTGCTTCGGTCACTTTTGTTTCTCCCTCCTTTTCATTACACTCAAGAAAAATAAGACCCATATTAAAATATCTTTTTTTAAGCTCAACGTGTAGCAGTGGAGGAGTGAAATTATAACATTTTAATTTGAGATATATGTCAATTACTATTGAATTAGATTCGTTTTAATTTTAATAGATTTGTTTTGATCCAAATACAAAGATCGAAAGGAATAGACTGACATAAAAATACCAGGACCGAAATTGATATTTTATAAATAAAAAGATTACGAAAATAGTATTTTAATCTAAAATAAAATGGCAAGCCTCTGCCCTCCGACTTGTCCACTGCCAACCAAAATGTAATGGGCCGTGACATGCGCCATCTCAAAATGTCACAAAAACTGTTTTTTCCCTTTCATAAAGAAATAATAAAATAATAACACTAATTTTTTTTAAGTCGTTTGAGGCAAACGTAAGGCTGTAATTTCTTTTAAAATTAAGAATATCATGTAGAATAACTAAATATACCGTAATATCTCAAGCTATACTCACGCATGGTTGTGGTTTGAAATTGAAACGTCCCTTGATCAATTCAACTATGCAGACTGATTTGTGGTTTTTCATATAATTATTTTCTTGGTAAAAGAAAAAAATACTTTTGTTCTCTCATCACTTCAATTGCCACAATGATTTAGTCTCTCATTTTCAATTTATAACAACTTAGTTCATGTGTATATAATTTAAAATTGGTAACAATTTCATCTCTACTATGGAAAACGTCATCAAAATCAAATGTTGGTTTTCATTGCGAATACGTTAATCTTTATAATTTATAAACACATTTTGTCCCTCATGAATTTATCAATCTACATGGATGAGAAACTCCATTAAATTTTAACCACACTTTTCATGATACGGGTTAACTCATTGCAAATTTTAGACCACAAAAACTAGTTTGTTACATAGTAAAGTACGAATACCTGACCGTTATTTCAGTAAAAGTACTATAGGGCAAATATATATATATATATATATATATTTTTCCAAATACATTGTAGTATTATTATAACAAGAAATAAAAATAAAAATTTGAAGGACAGCACTTTAATACTGTGGGTGTGGTGAGTGCAATTGGAGTAGTGGGATGTGAATTTTTGGGGAACAAAACATCCATATTTTGGCCATTAGGAATCGTACTCCTACTCATCCTTGACGGGACTACTATTGTTTTTTTCCTCTCGTCAAATATTTATAAAGAATTCTACATTATCATTTTGATGTTTATTTTTTCTCAAAAGAGTGACCACTAAAAATAATAATAAAAATAAAATTAGGGAAAATGAAGAAGCTTTCCAATGGGGCTCAATTTGTGTAGATGGACGACACTGAATTTGTATCCGGCCCGTTATAGTAAGGCCTGAATAAAAATATGGCCCAATTCGAGTCCATATGGGTTTGAATAAGGCCCACCAATGGATCAGCCCGACAAGAAGAAAATACTGGTATTACTGCACTACGATGTAGGAGGGCTCGAACCTGGATCTTGAGTGTCAACACCCAAATCTCTTGTCACCACACCAACACCCGAATGTGCATATCCATCATTGTTATTGGTTTAGCAGTCAACAGTTTTTATACTGTTAGAAAAGAAAAGAAAATTTTTAGACCTTTTTATTGAGTACATAATCTCGAGTAGTACTAACTTAAATGTCATTAGGAGTTTTTTTTAGTCTTTACACAAGTGCCAAAACTTATAAAGGTAAAAAAGAAAAAGATGTTGAAAGTTGAGAGATACTATAGTTTGAAAAATGGTAAAAACTCCAAACCGGCCAAGAACTTCTAGGGTCAAAAATGTCAATTACCCTTATTATTTGTATTAGTTTGGCTATATTAGGATATTAGTAAGGTTTAGCTAACCGAATTAAAATTAAGCTCATACCATTTGGATCAAATTTAAACTTTTAAAATGATAAAAGAAACTAAATTATAACTAAGTCATTGAAAATTTTAAAATGATAGGTAAGGAAGCAAAATTAAGGAGAAGTGAGTGGGGTAAATTGGTAAATTAAGAATTAACCTAATTTGATAAGTTGTGAGCCAGCTCACTAGAGGCATCGACACCCACGTCTTGTCGTATGGGATGGGACTTTTGTCGTCAAACAAACGCGTCGCCGTAAATCTTGCAATCCTTGGGTTTCTACTTTCTAATCTATCCTCCTCTTTTGATTTGACAAACCTCTCAAATTCCCAACATCCTTTTCTTTTAATATAGAAAACCCAATAAAATAATTATGGGTGATTTAGAGCGGTAAGAGAGCATCCTAAATTCGTCATTTATTGAGTTGGTGAAAGTTCAATTTGAAAATAGAAATACCAACAACGTAGCATAAGTTTAACACTAGGTACGAATCTGAACTAGCATGCAACATCTTTAAAAGTTCATAATTCATTCTTCAGACACATCTATGCAATTTCTATGCTACCTTACTAAGATGATACTCAGTTCAGACTAAATTCTAACATAAGTTTTTGAGTGTGCGTGACCGAACACCATATTGATGCAAGACTCTAATACAATTTCAAGTTCCTAAATAATAAACTCTTTAACTAAGAATGAAAAAGAAGAGTAATTGACCACAAATGACATATCTCTATTCTCATTAGTTAATGTGATCAAAAGACGGGTATTTATATACTCAACTGTCAAATACAAAAACTTAAATAGCTTCCGTGTAATCAAATTAACAAAGTAAACAAGGGTAAAATATAATGACATTTAAACTTATCGAAACTAATAGACATCATTCTAAAAGTTTAAAAATCACAGGACTTATAATTCAACTTTAGATCATATGGGAGGTCACGATGTTATTGTACTCTTTCTTCCCCTTTATAAAATCCATGCATTGTCAAGTCTTGATTATTGATACTATAAGCTATAGGATACTCACTTTTTATCAACAAATTAAATGGAAACACACACAAATGAATTAGAACAAAGAAAAAAAAGAAAAAGAAAAAGAGATATGATATGATTAATATGAAAACAGGTGGCTTAAATGGCATGCATAAATAGTGGAATGCTCAATATTTTTTTCCTTTTTCAATAGGAATATCAAATTTATCAAATCAAAAGGAAATATATAGTATAAATGACTTGCCAACATCATTAACAATTAAGTACAATCATTCATGCTTTCACATTTCATATTTATAATTTTTAAATCATATATATATTTTTTAACCATAGAAAGTGTCAAAGCAGCCCCTAACCATCCAAAATTACTAGTATATTTAATTCTCACCTACTTTATTTGACGTTGGAAATAGGTCATAGATCGAGAAAAACAATAAAACCAATTAGCTCCGTTTACTTAAAAAAGAATTGAAGTGGAAAGAAATCTGAACGAATAAACCACCACTCAACCCAAAAGCTTAAGCTAACAGGTTGGGTAAATTTAATTCAAAAACATTTTTTTTCCAAATACAACATGTGGAGATGAGGATCGAACTCTCAACCTCATGATTGGAGATATATATCAATTACCATTAAAAAGAAATAATAAAAGTGTAAAACAACCTATTAAAGAATTATGAATATTGAAAGGGTACCACGTAACCGAACGAAAATGATATTGATGAAGATACATAGAGATAAAATTGGAGATGATTACAAAATTTTAATTAGATCCTATCATTTGACTACAATTTACTAAACACATAAAAAGAGTTATGATTTTCATTAATGCTAAACGTGGTATTTTAGTAGAAATAGTCAATCGAGTGGGTTAGATTTTCAAAAGAATCGATTTTAATATTGACCTTTCATTTTTCTCGAACTAATTCAAGATGATTTTGACCCCCTAACACACCTATAGCATATGCACACAAAAAAATGATGCAAATAATATCAATAATGAGATTAGCATTCAATTATATAATAATATTATTATTGGGAAGGAAAAAAAAAGAACACATTTTTGTTATTTTAATCCCTTGGCATTGGCAAGGAAAACCCACGTTGCTGAAAGAAACCCAGGGGTTGGTTCCTTAACTCATAATGCATCAACAAAACAGAAAAAAAGAAAATCAAAATTCAACAGTTGCGAAAAAAAAAAATAATAAATTAATAAATTAAATTTAAAAAAAAAGCCATAGAAAATGAGAGAAAAATGGTGGTTGGTTGGAGATAGTTGAGTTTGCTTGCTTTTTTCCTCTCACTTTGCTTCTTCCCACTCATTTCCTTAAACATCAAATTTTAGGTGAGAGAGATTAAAAAAATAATAATAAATAAAATGGTTGAGAGAAATTGAAGTTCCACTTTTAACAATTATCTTTCAATTCAAAATTGCACTTTTTTTTTTAATTATAGGAAAAAATAGGTCATGAGAGTCTATCTATGTTGTGTGACAAATTGCTATCATTTAAATTATCAGTGCAATTAGGTAGAAATGCAAAGAATGTTTTTTAGGAATATAATTAGGTCTTAATTAATGCCTTTAAACTTGGGTTAAAACCAAATTCAGCTTGCCAAATAAAAAATGTACACACTCTTCAATTCCAATAATTCACTCAATTAATTCCAAAGCCAATTTTTTTGCAGACCCTCTACCTTACCCCAATCATTCTCATTTTCCCATTGCTCAATGCTCACTTTAATAATTGAAACCCATTTTTATTATGCATTTAATCCTTTTTGGATCAAATCTCCACTTAGCTCTCAACATTCTCAGCAAACTAATATGACAACCCATTTATTTTCTTTCATCCTAATATTCACATTATTGAACGAGATCAAATCTCGGAAGAATGAGACGTTCATCTATTCTTTTATCGTAATTCAAAAAGTATATATAAAATACTTAAGATTTTGTAGTTCTCCTCTAATTCATCTTCTAAATTTATATAATTGAAAGACTGTATATGTAAAAAAGTTAGAATGTAAAATTTTGTCCCTTTGAAAGAAACTTTATTGCTTTGTCCTGCTAGGATGAGTGGCACTATTTTGAAGACAAATCGTCCTCTATCGGGTTACTATTGGGAATCTATAAACTTTAATTATTTTTGGGTCGAAGTAACATCAAAGTAGAAAGTTTTTAATACGTTTAAAAATTTCAAATTCAATGGATCATACTGATAGTTCATTTGTTAGGTGATCTCATGCTAATTTTTCATCCAAGGAAAAATATCAAGAACGAACGAGAATCACACGTTGAGATTTGATAAAAGTTGAATGGACACGCTGTTTTAAACTCGATAAAATATATAAAGCGAGCGATAAGGGGTGTTGTTAGAGTTGTCTAGAATTATAAAACAAGTGAATGATTTTGATTAGATTTGTCAGGGATGTACCTACTTAGCAATGTCCTCTTTTATCTTTTGATGAGTTAGCCTCCTCAAAGAGAAGCAAGATGTCTGATTGGCAAGTAAGAAGCTGGACATGAAGAAAAATTTGACGTTTAATGGGCCTAATTGGGGGGCACCTACCCTTAAAAAGGGTACCCTACAAACTTTGTCAAACAAATCAACAGTGTTCTGTGCCTTTTCTTAACCACATATTAATATCTCAACCTACTCATTAAATCCTTTAATCAAACTATAAGATACCAAAATCTAATACCAAATCAAGTAGTTTATAAAGTGCTCAAATCCAGCTTCAAAAGTATTCTACACAGACACAAAAATATCAATACCTAAAACATTATTAGTCATATATATGTAGCTACAAAATCTTAAAAGATTAATAGCATGTATAAATAATTGTGTTATAAACCATCGTGGATGATTCATTGGTCTGAAGAAGCTAGGGTTAATTGAGATGGAATGAGTTCACCTACCTTCAACTCCAAAAATTTATAAATCCGATAATGTCCGGTTATTTTTCCTTTTAAAGAATACGATATTTCAGATGTGAAGGTGAAGATTTGAATTTTCGACTTATAGAGAAGGTTATTGATACCCTAAACGTTGAAATATGTTCAAATTGATACTATTATTTTCTTAGGAAAAACAGAAAAAGTAAGATGTGGGATTTAATTAGTTTGTAGACCCATAAGAATTTAACCATTTGTGGGTGGGGGTATTTGGATAAGAATCATAAATAAAAGGCAAACCCATATGGGCACAATGTGAAGAGAGGACAAACAAGGTCCATATTATTATCAATGAAGAAGAAGATTGAAAGACAGGTAACCTAACACACACACTCAAATAAGTGTTTTTTTGCTACCAAGTAAAACTTTTCTATCTCCATGCCATTGTCTCATTCTTTCTAGCCACTTCTTTTCCCCCACAACATCTTTGTTCTTTTGTAAATTGTCATGTCCCTTTGTCAATAATTTTTCATTAATTATTAACCCAATATAATAACATTAAATTTTTAGTGGCGGGGAGTAAAAGTTCGACACGAGAAAATGTCGTTATAGTGATATTTGAATAAATCATGGGTGCAATCTTGTGTTGTATTATAGTACGAGTGTCATCTCTGTAGATATATTATAATATAAAACATCATATCACGAACGTAATAATTAAAATATTATATAAATTCGTGGATTGAAAAGGTAGTTGATACAAAGTTAAGAAAATATATTCTTAATTCAAATGGAATTCTTATCCTCAATTCTTTTCCAACCTCATTCGTGTGGTTGATCTACAATTCGATTAAGATGTCGTGTCAGCCTACATAAAAACTTTTGCACACACCGACAAAGATGGAATTTAACTGAGAATGCAAATAAAGTCTCATGTTGCAATTGATTAGAGAAATGAAAGGTTCATCATATATATATATACACACACACATACATATATATACATACATATATATATATTTTTTGAATGAAACAAAAAACAAAATCATGACAGATCTATGTCTAAAGTAGACAATATATCATACGATTGTGAAAATGCAGAGGGTCCATTTTTGTTAACGAACACGTGTCATGTACATGGATACATCTAAATTAAAGAACATATGAAATTATTTGTTGGAATCAAACGTGACCACATAACAATCCATATGGAAGGAGTCAATTAGTGCTAATTTGGGGTATGTGTTGAGATTCTTTTGTTTGTCCTCCGTTATGAACATGGTCATAATCTCATGATCCATCAATCAGATCAGCCAATAATGGTACATGAAAAGAACACACATAAAGATTGTGGTTTTAATGTTTTGGACACATCTCTAATCCCGAGAAAATTAGGTTTAAATCTTATTACAATCTTTAGACTTTGTAATTTTGCTAAAAAAGTGATTAATATAAAACTAACTCGGGTGTAAAAGCTTTCAAATAGGATTTTATGTGAATTTTAAGATTAAATCTAAGGATATTTCAAAGTTTAGAGACCTAAACCAAATAGATTTATGAATTCAAAGGTCAAAATGGTTAATTATTGTCTTAGTATATATGACGGCCAATCTCATAATTGTTAGACGATTATCCATAGTTAAAACTATTATTTCACACTATAAAGATTTATGCAAAATCAATTGACAATTAGAGAAATAGTTCATGTATCTTATAAACTTTGTTAGGTCGTCTCATATTTTTCACGTGGGATCCTTAACAACCACTGATATTATTATTGGAACAATTTAATTAACTAACAATTTAGCGTGATTGATTTTATTTTGGTGTGAAGAATGAACGTCTCAAGAGGCATATACAAGTTATAATGTTCAAGTTAGTAATACTCGAAGTGTTTTCTAGACGAGCAATCAATCCTGCATTCTTAGATATGAAGACGACTTTCCATTTATACTAGAACAACTGAGACTGCAATAGTGGAATGACAGTTGATAGAGGTTTATTTCATAACACCTCGGCTTGACCGTTGTGAGGTAATGTTGTGGTCCAAGATCTTTTTTCTCGGATACCCTCAATTATCTCCTCTCGATAACATGAGTTGTTGCTTTATTGCTATCCAATCTTTTTTTTTTCAAGAGAATATAACAAATATGAGGGTGAAGGATTGAATCTCCGACTTTAAGGAAAGAGTAAGATGCTTTAGTCGCTAAGATACACCAAAAACATTTAAATCAATTCCCCCTTTCCAATTACTTGATTGTTAATTGTTATTATTTTTTCTTTTTTGAAAAAAAGTTAGAGACTTAAATAATTAATGTAATTTATTATAATTTATAAACAAAACACGGCGCAGTTGTAAAAAGTGATAAAATGAATTAGAAAATAAAAATATATATTATATATGGGAGTGATTTCATGAAGTGGGGTCGACAATATATTTATGGAGGAAAACAGAAAGGGAAGTGGAAAGTCGCAAATAATTAATATTGAAGCAAAACTTAGAATATTTTTAATTGGGGATTAGAGTAATTAAACTAGTCAAGAGGGGTTGTACTCCAAGAAAAAAAAAACTAGTCAAGAGAGGAAAAGTTAGGTTTGAAGGAAAAAAAAAAGTAATTCCATCGCTTAAAAAATTATCATTGGTCCTCTTAAAAAAAAAAAAAAACTATCATTGGGCAATTTTTTTTTTAAATTAATAAACCAGAACCCCAATTATGAACTTTTGGTAGCAGCCATTATTTTATTAGACAGCTTTTGGCTAAACTTAGGATAAGATATTAATTATGAATTTGTTCATAGATTTCATGCACTATATATCATATGCTCCTCTTTCTTGGAAAAGTTGATTTTATTTGTTTTAGGGTTTTTGGTGGGGCTGTGACATGAGTTTACTTACAATGTTTCTTTATACATATATATTATATATCAATGTTCTTTTGTTTTGCTTTTGGTGGAGTGTTGAATGAGTAAAGGGAGATTGTATGTTTTGGTGGGAAATGAGTTTACAATAAAATAAAAATAAAGTTTGAATACTATTTTGTTTGGTGTATATTTTCAATTTTGGTTTACTTTGGTCCACGTACTTTCAAAACGTTCATTTTGATCTTTGTATTTTTAGTTTTTATTTGTTATAGTCATGTACTTTCGAAATTTGTATGTGATCCTTATAAGTGACCATTTTCGTCATTTCAATCTCATTTTTATCTTATTTTCTTCTATCGCAATTTTAGCAGGACACTTCACTCATTATATTTTTTAAAATGTAGTCATAAATTTGTATTAAAAAAGCTTCCAAAATTTTTATTGAAATTTAACAAATAGAAACCAAAATGGTCGTCACTTTCTAAAAGTATATGAAGAAAACAAATATTTTGAAAGTATAAGAATTAAAATGATCATTTTAAAAATATAATAACAAAAATATGAATCAAAACCTAAAACGTACGGATAAAAATAGTATTTAAACATATCCCCTAAGAGATGATACAGTGTAAGCGCTTGGAACTTTAAGGTACCACATATCTTGAAGTTTCAAGTTCGAGTCTTATGTTGGTCGTAGTGTTACCCAACTTTAATGACAGTTTTGTCCACAGCATCGATATTTGGAAATAAAAAAAAAGTATTTAAACCTAAAAATATAATAAATTTATGGGGGGCAAAGGGCAGTTTTGTAGATTACAATCCTGTAGTGGAGAAATTAGTGCAAAGAGTTTGAAAAACAACAGACAATAAAAGGGCAATTGATTTTGACCCAAAGTTTAAGGGGAGTGAATGTGATCACATTATATATAAGTCATTATTAGTGGTTTAAATGATAAAATCCTTGTTACTATGCTACCCATTATTTATTTCGTTTAATAGTGGCCGTCTAATTTTTCTCAATTCGATTAATTTAACTTAATTTATATTCAACCATCAATATCTCATGATTGTTTATTATCGATTCAAAAATTATTTCATGAATTTTCTTTTATTGAACTTAATCCATCAAAATTTTTAAACATTGAAGTAGTATAAGTTATACTGTCCAGAAATTACAAAATTTTCATAATATTAAGATATATAATAAATGAATGGCTGAAATTTATAATAAACAAATTTACTTGCTTAAAAAAAGAAAAATAAAAAACCCAATCAATATATAGGTTGGAGTTGCTCATCGGTATTTCATTTCTAGTTAGATGGAACTATCTTTAAGGAAAATAAGGCAGGAGCTTTCTAATAATTAGTCCGACTTATCAATTTGAATATAATTCAGACTATATGTGATCAAAAAGCCGTGAGTTCAAATACCAACCCACGCATGTTGTAAAAAAAAAAGAACCCGAATTTTTTATCTCTATTTTATCTAGTTTAAGTACTATTTTGGTCTATATGGTTCATTTTAATTCATCTACACGACTACAAATATTTTTTTTATTTAGTCTTTATTCTTTTAATTTTTGTTGTTGTAGTCTTGTATTTTCAATATCCGTAAGATTTTAACACAAATTTTAAATCCAACAGAAATAGATTAATACAAAATTATGATTATATTTAAATAATTTATTAGCTATAGTGGTTTATTGAAAATTGTGATATAAAAATATGAGATTTCAAGGGGAAAAAAAAACCCAAAATGGTCAATGAAAAAAAAAAAAGAAATTTGAGGCATAATGATAGGGCCAAAATTATAGAGAGAATGAAGAAACAATACAAGAAAATGATAACCCTAATTGTACCAACGAAAAAGGGAGAATTCAATGACCATCCGACAAATCAAAAAAGGACAAAATGGCTATAGCTAGTTTCAATATGCCACTTGCTCAATTATGGCGCTAACATTTTATTTTCAACTCAAATATTTCTTTGACAAATCAAAATACTCAGTCCCAACAAAATTAATAATAATAAATATAAAAAAAAAGATAAAATGTAAAAGTAAAGCTTGACCTAATTTAGGTGGGAGAGATTCATATCCTTGAACCCCAATTTTCTGGCTTTTTTTTCTTTTTCAAAATTAAATAAATTCAGCTACATAATTAAAACCCCAACTAACATGGCAATGGATATGCTCTGCCACTACTACTCTACTCTCCAAATAATCATGCACATTTATATATTTATATTTATATGTTATATGATTTTGATTTGGGCATTAAATTTCTTGAAGCTTCCCATGTGATATAGCCTTTCATGACTTCATTTCAAGAAAATGATTTTCGAAAATTATTCAGGCATATTATATGATTAATAAATAAATAATAATAACAAAATAGCGTGTGTGACTATACTACCGACAACCATTCGAAACCGGAACGACGTGTCGGACAGCGGTTGGGATTTTTTTTTTCTTCCTTTAAATTTCTATTTATTTACTTTCAAGTTTAATTCGGAGAATCGGAATCGGAACGTTTCGGGAAAAATTGACCTGGAAGAGAGGGACACGTGCCACGTGGTACGGTGGTGCGGCATCTCCCTAAATATTATAGACGTTAGAGTTACGGCAAAATTTCTGGGTAAGAGGCATGAAACGGTGACGTCTCGTGGTTTAATATTCAGAAGTCGCCGCTCTTTCCTCTCTCTCTCTCTCGTTTCTCTCTCTTCTCCCAAAAATTCTCTCTCCATCTCTGTCTCTCTGTAACTTTCTATACAGCTTTGATTTCGTTTCCTTTACTTGGAAACCACACGCAGAGGGCTTCATTGGTACGTTTTTTTGCTTCTTCTCTTTTTGGATATCACTTCTTTTGAGATCAGTTGAAACCGTGAGTTGTAGTTTTCGAATCGATTACATATGGCACCCTTGCGTTTCTAAGCAGCGGTTTGTCGTTCGGTTTGTTGATCTCCGCGTGGCTTGTGATTTCGCTTCTTTGGGTGGTTCGTGGAATTTAATTTGGATGTTCCATTTTTGTTGTTGTTTTGTATTGCCCGGGAGGCGGGGGAAAATGAATGTAACGGAATGTTCGAATCTTCTGATTTTGATAATTGAATCGGAAGAAATGGAGTTGACTGATGGGCGGCGTTGTAGTAGGATTTGTGTTTTTGGAGAGCCGTTTGTTTGAGTCCCTTATTGCTGGGAATTTTGGGTGTCAAATACCGCGTTCTGTTTATTTATTCTTTGCAATTGCCTGGAAAATTTTTAGAGCAGTGATAGATTGATTAGACTTTTGGTTTCGGTTGTTTGGGTTTTGAATTTACCAAAATGTTATCTAGTTCGTTGTCTCTCTGTGGTATTCAGTTGTGGCCGTGTCTTATCTGCTCTGAGCCATAAAGCTTTATAATATCTCGTTGAGTGTGAACAATAAAAAATAGTAACGAACCTCTCTGGTTTTTGATGCAGCGAATTCATGGAAGCAATGTACAGACGATGAGTTTTCTCAAGGTTGGTGGATTCAATGCCAGAGGATATCTACGATAGAACTGTATTTTCAAAATTTTCTTCTCATATAGAGATTGGGAAGGATGACAGTGCAGTTGTTCAAAAAGATGAGGGACATGAGGATAATCAATCCACGTATACAACGAGCCTGATCCTTAACTTCTAATAAGTTCGTGCATATTTATGCGTTTTCAGTGACGGATTGAAAGACTAAATTAATAGTTTATTGAAAAATGGCCATTGCTGGTCTACATAATGTCTCTGTTCTTGATTCTTCATTTATTAGAGACTCTCAATCTCAGGCATCAAGGCAGTTAGGAAATGAAAGTAGCATAAGCACCCGGGCATCCTCTCTTCTACGGATATGGAGAGGACTTGAGGATGATCAAGTGGTGAGAGGCACGCAAGAGAGGGTTAGTCAAAGATCTACTGATCTCTCAAGAACAGATGCACCTGAAGGGCAAAGTACTGAACGGGGGGATGATTCTGAGAATATGGGGATGAATATTAATGAGACTGATATCGACACATGGTCTGATGTTCAAACTGCTTCACAAAATGAAGATGAGGACTCTGGAAATTTTAATGATGAGAATTCTTGTGAATTTGGAGTAGTTCAGAGGGAGAGAGTTAGGCAAATTTTTAGAGAATGGATGAACAGTGGCGTGGGGGAACATACACCTAATGTTTCCCAAACGAATAATGGCTCAAGGGCAGAGTGGCTTGGTGAAACCGAACAGGAGAGGGTGCGGATGATAAGGGAGTGGGTGCAAAAGAATAGCCAGCAGAGAGGCGCTCATGGTGGAAATGGGGAAGTCCAAACTGCCGAGATTGGTGCTCAAATTGCACAAATTTGTGATGGATTGGTCGGAAATCAGAATGAAGGCCGGATCCAGCGTACTCGGAGAGGTATTCGCAGGTTATGTGGCAGACAAGCTCTCCTTGATATGGTTAAGAAGGCTGAGAGAGAAAGACAAAGAGAAATTCAAGTATTATTAGAGCATCAAGCTGTATCAGGCTTTGCTCATCGCAATCGCATTCAGGTTAGTCAAGTCCTCTTTTTCTTCATTGTTCTAATTCCGATTGGTTTGACTTCTTTTGCGTCTATTGGACATTTTTTTCCTTCCTTTCTTTCTCAATGGTGACAAAAAGGCCATTTTCTATGCTGTATCTTGTCTCTAAATCTGTCATCTTATAATAAAGTTCCTAATTATTCACGAGTTTAACATGTTCATTGGAGTTGAAGCAAACTCAATATATGCTTCTCTGTTAGTTGTGAGAAATGGACTTTTTTTCTATGCTGTCTTTCAGTGCTCATAATTATTAACATTAAATATTCAATCATGGGATATTATTTTGCAGTCATTGCTCAAAAGTAGATTCTTACGAAATGATAGATTGACTGCGAACGCGAGATCTGTATCTGTTGCAGAATCCGAATTAGGTCTTTTAAGGCAAAGACATACAGTCTCTGGTTTGAGGTACTTCTGACACTTTATGCCTACTTTTTATGCATCTGTCTTTCATTTCATGGTGATAATTTTCCACTTTTGATTACTGAAGTTCTGTTTCTGAATTAATGTTAACACTGTTGAACATTGTTTATTTTCCTGGATAAACTGAATTCAATGGGAGTTATAGTCAAAGAAGTACAAATCAAAGCACTGGGCATTGTGTTATAGGGACGGGTCATTAGATTCAAGCAAGAGGTCTTAGGTCCAAAATTCCTCAGGGCTATCTGCTTGAAATACTTACATACTTTGATTTGGAATTGGAGCTACAAAACGTTGTTAGGTTGATCTATAGTAAGCTACTATGAAGTTTGTGTAAATATAAAAGGTCAGAATTTCTGACTTTTACAAAAAGTCTAAGGAAGCAAAGACTTCCTAATTCACCTGATTCAGAATAAGAGTCGTGTATTGTTTGCTTCAGTGTCAACCTTGAATTGTCCCGACTGTTTCTCAAATTTAAGTTTACTGGAAACCCAGCCTGTCTGTCCATCCTATAATGCTGTAAAATCTATCTATTTCTACCATGGCAATGATATTGTGACTTTCTTTGAAGTAGGGAAGGATTCTTCTCCAGATTGGACAGTTCTGTTCAAGATCAATCAAGTAGCCGGCATTCTGACACCACCTATAACAGTGATGATGGTGACTCTCTAACCGAGCTGAATCATACAAGGAGTTTTGAGGTCCTAGATGATCTTCATGAGCATTCTGGGCTCAATAACGTGGAAAGTCATAACGAAGGCTCTTATAGCAATGTTCCGACTGATGGTAGATCTGATTTAGAGGGAAGTACTGCTGAAGGTAGGGAAGAATCTGTTCATATGGTAGAAACTTCACAAGAACAGGTTGCTGAGAGTGGTTTAGCCGGGCAAATGGTGGGTGTCGACTTTATGGAGACGAGAGATGATTCTGGACAAAGTATGAGAAGAATTTTGCAAGAAACTGCCGCAAATATTTTATACCGTGAAATTCCACAAGTGGATGCTGAGGATCATTCTAATGTACCAGATGTTGAACCTTCCATTCAACATGCTTACACTCATGAAAATGTTGATATTGGATTATTATTAGCTCATTCAGGAAGTTTTCAAGACGATCTTGAAAATATAGACCCACGGGAATCTACTTCTCACGAGGAACTGAGTGAGGAACTAGGGATGGGAGGTGAGCCAAATGATCGGCAAGACTTTGTTTTTCAACATAATGGGTGGGAAAATAGTACTGAAGAAGATATAAATGAAACTCAGTTGGAAAGCATTGCTACCACTTGGTCTGGAGAATTCTTGAGTACGGCATATAGAGGAGATATTCATCTGCAAAATGCCCCTGAAGCTACGTCCAGCCGAAGGTTGGAGACCTTTTATTTTCCTGAAGATGATAACGTGCATAGTGGGGAAATCAGAGAACTTTTAAACAGGTATAAATAATTTTATTCTGACAACATGCCCTGCTTCAGACCTTTCTAAATGATGAATAGACATGTGACCAATTTTTTATTATACAGGAGAAGTGTTTCTACTCTTCTCAGCAGTGGTTTCCGGGAAAGTCTTGACCAGTTGATACAATCTTACATAGATAGGCAAGGTCAGAGTACCAGTAACAGGGATCTTGACGAGATGTTGCCCCCTTACACATCTGCAGAACAAGAGCAAGAGCATGACAGGCAGAGTGAAGGTCAAGCAGCCTCTGTTGAGAGTCGTTCACCTGCTTTGCCACTGCCACCTACATTGCCCTCTCGGCAACTTTGGGATCATGAGTTGAGTAATGATAGCTGGTCACGGGGTGATTTCCGTCAGCAATTTGGAGCTGTATGTCTCATCATTGTTCCTTTATCATCCTTTTAGGTGAAGTTAGTAAGATAAAAGTAAATTAAAAAAAAAAAAAAGAAGTTAAATATGCAAACGTAAATGGTAAACCACTGATGAATGGTGATTTATAATTTTATAAGAATCACGCAGTTATGTTTGTTTTAGGTGAAATTAGTAATTATTGTCGGATATCGTTATTACTTTTTTAATTTAATTTTGTTATTGATTTTTACAGGATTGGGAAATCGTTAACGATTTGAGGATTGACATGTCTAGGCTGCAACAGAGAATGAGCAACCTACAGAGAATGTTGGAGGCATGCATGGATATGCAACTCGAGCTGCAGCGCTCAATTAAGCAAGAAGTTTCTTCTGCATTGAACCGAGCAGCTGGTTCAGAAGGTTTGTGTTCATTCTCAATATAACTAATAGCTCAGACTTTACTATCTAAATATTTAATCTTTTTCTTTTGTTTTTATAACCAAAAGCAACCGGATTCTATTATATCATTTAGATTTGGTCAGTTAATTAGCTGTCTCTATGGAAATAATAGGAAAAAAAAAGGATATCTTAGTAGTGATTTGCAGAACTGACATTCCTTAAGCTTAGTGATTCAGTAGTTTCTGTGTCTCTTGTTGTATGGATATTATGTTTTCCCTAAACTATCTGTCAAGCTAGCAATAAACTTTGATTAGAATGTTGTGGTACACATTACTCAAATGATATTTAGCGTGGGAGGGAATGTGATATTCCTTAATTATAGTCACTTGGGAGATCATTTTCACATCTCATTCAACTTGCATATAATGCCCCTGCAGATATTTTCGAAGACAGTTTGCCAGATGATGAACCCAAATGGGACCGAGTAAGGAAAGGAATTTGTTGCATGTGCTGCAATAACCATATTGATGCTTTGTTGTACAGGTAATTCTGGAAAATTTCCAGATTGTTTTTTTGTGCTTCTTTTTCTTTTTGGTCCCAACTCCAAGTGTAAATAACTTTTTATTTTCTCTCCTTCACAAACATGGTAGATGTGGCCACATGTGCACATGTTCAAAATGTGCTAATGAGTTGGTGGAGGGAAGAGGAAAGTGTCCGATGTGTCGTGCGCCCATTCTAGAGGTGATTCGCGCTTACTCCCTATGACGACTTAGATGACAATAAAGAAGAATGAGATTACAAGAGATTATTCATCTTCATCCTCTTGTTCCATCCAGGTGCCTGCCCTTATTGATTCTTCTCATCCTGATTTCTATACATATAAAGATCATTGTATGGTGATGGACGATTGAAATAATATAGTAATCTCTATTATTGATTAATCTGACCAGAATAAATATGTTGATGAGTGGATTCAGAAACCTTATTTTGGGGAAATTTTGAGAATTTAGGAGTGCTTCTAATTTGTCATTTCCATTGTTCAAACTTGATGAAGCTTACTTTTCTGACTCCACACCCAAGACAGACTCCACAAGAGAGAGCCTCCTTTTTCTTCTTTTCTCTTCTTCCTGAAGAGTTGTGAATATATATTTCCTTCAAGGAAAAAAAAACGACTGATTGTAACTGAGAGATTGGAAAATTTGTCCTCTAAACAAGCTAGAGTTATTCATCTTTATGCCGTGTGTTTTAATGATGGGAGGCTTTTGCACGATTATCTTGTAAATGAAAGCTCAGGTCTGCCTGATACATGGGGCCTAGTTTGCAAATTTAGGTATAGATTTTTTCTTTTTATTGGGTGTTTAGCTGTGGGTTAGTGTTGTGAAATTAAGTTTGTGTTTGGTATGTAAATTTGCTTATCTTGTTGATCTTATGAGCTATACAAATCCATGATCAATTGGAAAGTCTACATTTTTAGACTAGGAACTCAGTTGCATCCTCTAACTCTAATCTTGTAATTTTTTACAAATCTAACATTACAACGCCTTTAAATTCATTCGTTAAATTAACATGTCTAACTCAAATTTCAATAATCCTCATCCCACATTAGAACATTTTTCTAATGACGAGTACTACTACCTTACAATTGTCCTCTGATTGAGATGAATTCTTTGATGAGATAAGGCACCTCTATCGACATATAGATAAAAGTAATTTGTATTCATTATTACTAAAGGAATACTCACTATTTCTAGATAGTTCGTGATAATCATCATTTAAAAGACAAAAGATTGATTGATGCTCTACGTATAATTCAAAACTCATCTCATCGCTACTGAGTTCTTTCAATTGATTTATAACGTCTCCATCACTCTTCATTTGTAGAATCCATACCACATAATTTCTCCCAACTAGTATATCAAATATTTTTCACAATATCTATTGCTTCACAGTAAGACCATATATCCAGGTCAAAAACATGGATTAAATCCATCTTTCTATTTTCATATCTCGTATTAAGATCACATAATTTAAACTATGTTTCATAGAAATTTCAGAGTCCAACATATACGTTCATTATGGTAGGAAGTATAAGGAGATGGACAAATTACAAAACTTGTATTTAGAAAATTTTGAGAGGGTAGGTATATTTTAGGTGGAGAAAAGAAAATGACAAGAACAGTGACTTAATCACTGCACTAAGATGCTGAGAAAATGTTTAAAGAAATTTAAATGTGGAAAAGAAAATATGGGATCATATCAGATCTACTTTTAGTTTTCACAATATCTCACTTGAAAGACAACCATTACAATAAATGAAGTGAAATTTGTTACAATCTCTTAGTAAAATCCAATAATAAGACGAGTCCCATCCCATCGTATTAATCCTTTCTTTTTAAGATTGGGCCATTCCCTCTGTCAAATCTCCCTTTCTTTTTGTCTTTGCAAATTGCAATGCATTTAATAGAAGAATTCCTTGAAATAATCCCATCTTTTATTTAATTATTATAAATAAATACCTTATCCACTGCAAAACCCAAATCGCCCTCCAATGGCTAAACCATACTTTTTTTGTATGTGGTGTGTTGTGATATTTCTTTCTTCTATTTTTGAGTTGGGAAATGCCATAACTCAGAAATCCCAAGATGGAACTCAAGAGTGGGGTTACGTTCAAGTCAGACCCAGTAAGCCAATTTCTTCACAATTCCATTAATTCCAATCCTTAAACATAATAACATTATTTATTTATTTATTTATTTAGTTTTTCTTTTTTTTTATTGGAATTGTGTTGTTCAGAAGCCCATATGTTCTGGTGGCATTACAGAAGCCCTTTTAAAGTCAACCAGGCCTCCAAGCCGTGGCCTACCATTCTCTGGTTACAGGGCGGACCGGTGGGCGGTTTTTTCCTTCTTAATTTTAAATTTAATATGTATTTTTAATTATTATTATTATTATAATAATTTGGATGGAAAAACAGGGCCAATCGGGAGTTGGGATAGGGAACTTTGTAGAAATAGGGCCACTGGACACCAATTTGAAGCCAAGAAACTCCACTTGGTTGCGGAAAGCTGACCTCTTATTTGTGGTAAACTCCACTTCCACTAATTTATTATTATTTTCATTATTGAATTTTAATGTGCCTTTTAAATTAAAAAATACAAAATAAGATAATCCGGTTGGAACAGGATACAGCTATGTGTAGGATACGGGAGAATTTGCAAAGGGCGACGGGGATGGGGCTGCCGACATGACGACTTTGCTGGCGGAGGTCTCGAACGACATTGTCGACCTACAAAACAGTCCTCGATACATAATCGGGGAGTCTTATGGGGGCAAATTCGCTGTCACTTCTGCACTTTCCCTCCTTCATGCCATTCAAGACGACAAATTAAAACTTAACCTCAAAGGTATGCTTCTTCATTGATTAATTTTGTATAATCGAAAATTAAACATACACATTTATTATTATTATTTTAATTCGGACACAAATAAAACTATATATAAAAAAAAAGTATTTGAATGTGTTATGGAGAACGAAAATGACCCAAAACGAGACAAGAAGTTGAAGTCTGATTGGGGAAGACCGGCCTGGGACATAACAGGCCGGCCAAAAGAGTGACCTAACGCCGGGGCAGAGAACGAGGAAAGCGACCAGAGGGAAGCCCACTGAGCCACGAAGGGCTCGGCCCCGACCCGGTGCTCGGCCCCGACCCGGGACTCGGCCCCGACCCGGGGCTCGGTCCCGAGCCGTGCTCAGCCCACGGCCCAGCCAGTGATCCCCCGTCTTCGATCGACGATGTCGCCCAGGCCCTGCAACGGTGAATTAGGGTTAGCTACGGAAGATTCTGGAACAACTTCACGCTATAAGTATTGATCCAACCTTAGAGGTATGGGGGGAAGAGAGTTGACTACATTTACGTTATTCTCTTGCTAACTTAAGCATCGGAGCCCGTGTGACTAGAGTCACACCGGTTTAGCTCGATGTGATTTTGCAGGTACTAGTCCCGGATCAACAAGTTTGGTGGATGCGAGGTAGTGAGCCGGAGGACCGAAATCCACGCATCAACAATTGGCGCCGTCTGTGGGGACGATACAACAAAACGAGTTTCGTCGAAGTAAAATCCCGATCTGAGGTGAAATTTCGATCCAAGGCGTGTAGGGTGCAGTGGCCGACCATTCAGGCGAGGTAGGACGAAGCCCTGATCATCGACTTGGTCCGAAAGCGACATGAATCCTGATGAGAGCCATCGGTGCTTCGAAGAGAAGAGCCTTAAAGAAGCGGCTGATCACTTAGATGAGGCAAGACCGAGCCCTGATCGTCAACTTAATCCGACCACCCTTGACGGGGGAGAACCAGTGTCGGGCCTGAATAAAGCGACAGACCTCTCGGGAAAGGCGAGGCCGAGCCCTGGTTATCGACTTAATCCGACCACCCTTGATAAGGGAGAACCAGTGGCGGGCCTGATTAAAGCGACAGATCTTTCGGGAGAGGCAAGGCCGAGCCCTGGTCATCGACTTAATTCGACCACCCTTGACAGGGGAGAACCGGCTGAAGAGGTAGAATTTGTCCCTCTGACAGCCGAAGATCGACGGGTCAACATCGGAACCAAGTTGGGGAGTGAGGAAAGAGAAAGCCTTATAAACTTTCTCAGAAGCAACGCTGATGTGTTCGCATGGTCACCGGAGGACATGCCGGGAATCGACCGAGGAGTTATGGTACATCGACTCAACGTCGACGAGAGCTGTAAGCCAGTGAAACAGAAGCGTCGCGCGTTCAACCAAGAAAGGAACGAGATTGTAGCTGAACAAGTGGATGAGCTACTGAAAACAGGCTTCATTCGGGAAGTACATTATCCCCAGTGGATATCCAACGTGGTGCTGGTAAAGAAGCCAAACGGCAAATGGAGAATGTGCATCGACTTTACGGATCTAAATAAGGTTTGTCCAAAGGATTCTTTTCCTTTGCCTCGAATAGATCAACTGGTTGATGCCACTGCAGGACATGAAAGATTGAGTTTCATGGATGCCTACTCTGGATATAATCAAATCAAGATGCATGTACCGGATCGGGAGAAAACTTCTTTTGTCACGAGTCGAGGCTTGTATTGCTACACCGTGATGCCGTTTGGACTAAAGAATGCAGGTGCAACCTACCAACGAATGGTGAATCGGATGTTTGCAGCCTTAATCGGTAAAAATATGGAAGTCTACGTAGACGACATGCTGGTAAAGAGTAGAAAGAACGAGCGACACGAGGAGGATTTGGCAGAAGCGTTCGACATCTTGCGAAAGTACAAGATGAAGTTGAATCCCACCAAATGAACGTTTGGAGTGACCTCAGGCAAGTTCCTGGGATTTTTAGTGCACCAAAGGGGAATCGAAGCCAATCCAGATAAGTTCACAGCTATTCTGGAGATGGATCCACCTAAAACTCTAAAGCAGCTGCAGGGACTCAATGGAAGGATAGCAGCACTCAACAGATTCGTTAGCCGTTCCACTGACAAGTGCCTACCATTCTTCAAAATCTTAAGGAAGAAAGGACAATTTGAATGGACGGAAGAGTGCGAGGCTGCCTTTAAGGAGCTGAAACAGTACCTACGGGCAGCTCCACTCCTCGCAAAGCCGATCGTGGGTGATGAGCTCTACTTATACTTAGTTGTATCCAGCACTGCTGTGAGTTCCGCGTTAATAAAGGAAGAAGATGGACCACAATCCCCAATTTACTACACAAGCAAAGCAACGGTAGATGCAGAACTTAGATACCCACCAATGGAGAAGTTGGCATTGGCACTGGTCACTTCAGCTCGGAGACTACGCCCGTATTTCCAAGCTCACAAAATAATGGTCCTCACCAACTTTCCCTTACGATAGATCTTACAAAAGCCAGACACTTCTGGACGACTGGTAAAGTGGGCTGTAGAGCTCAGCGAGTACGACATTCACTATAAGCCAAGAACTGCCATGAAAGGGCAGGTTGTGGCAGACTTCATAGCGGGGCAGGACTCCTACTAATCTCTCCAGATAAAGAAAGATTCGAATATGCGCTGCGATTCAACTTTCATGCATCCAACAACGAAGCCGAGTACGAAACTCTACTAGCAGGACTAAAAGTGGCCAGGTACGTTGGGGTCAGGAACATACTAATACTTAGTGATTCACAGCTGATTGTGGGTCAGGTGAAAGAGGAGTTCCAGGCTAGAGAACCGCGAATGGCGAAATACCTTTCACAGGTAAGAAACCAGCTCGACCAGTTCTCAAAATATGAGATTCGACAAATTCCACGTGCTCAAAACGTCAACGCCGATGCGTTAGCTCGACTAGCTGCGGCTTATGAAACCGACTTAGGCAGAACTGTACCGGTCGAGATTCTACCCGAGCCAAGCATAGAAGCTCAAGAAGCCATGGATATCGACAATCAAGGGCAACCAGAAGAAAACTGGAAGAGCCCTTTGATCAAATATTTGAAAGATGGGATCCTGCCTACTGAAAAGATAGAGGCCCAGCAGCTACAACGACGAGCGGCCAGATATGTGCTTAAAGACGACAATCTGTACAAAAGAGGCTACTCGTTGCCGCTTTTAAAATGTCTAACGCCCGATGAAGTCGACTACGTCATAAGAGAGATACATGAGGGTGTTTGTGGGAGCCATTATGGAGCACGATCCCTAAGTCACAAAATAATTCGACAAGGGTACTACTGGCCGACCATGCTGAATGACACGAAGCAATTCACCAAAAAATGCGACAAATGCCAACGGTTTGCAACCGTACCTAGACAACCGCCAGAGCCTCTGACAAGCATAATGAGTCCTTGGCCCTTTTCTCAGTGGGGAATAGACCTTATAGGGCCTCTCTCACTAGGAAAGGACCAGACCAAATTTGCAGTAGTGGCAGTCGACTATTTTACTAAGTGGGCCGAAGCCAAAGCCCTAGCGACAATTACAGAGAAAAAGGTCACCGACTTCATCTGGAAGAACATAATTTGCCGCTTCGGAATACCCTACGCCATTATCAGTGATAATGGGAAGCAGTTCGACAATGCTGCCTTTCGAGAATTTTGCAGGGAGTTGGGCATTAAGCACATATGTTCCTCGCCAGCACATCCGCAGGCTAATAGGCAGGTTGAAGCAGTCAACAAAATTATCAAAAGAACTCTGAAGACCAGATTAGAAAAGCTCAAAGGATTGTGGGCAGAGGAACTTCCCAACGCATTATGGGCATACAGAACGACACCTTGTACTTCGACAGGAGAAACGCCATTTTCATTATCATTTGGCTCTGAGGCGGTAGTGCCAGTCGAGATCGGACTCCCTTCCCCAAGGGTAGAGCAGTTCACTCTACTTGACAACAACGAATCCGTAAAGCTCAACCTCGACCTATTAGAAGAACATCGAGAAACAGCACGACTACGAACGGCTGAATACAAAAATCGAATAGCTCGATACTACAACTCGAAGGTCAAGCAACGTGACTTTAGAGAAGGTGATCTGGTGTTAAGAAAGGTTATGCTCAATACAAAAGATTCAACTAGCGGTGCGCTCGGGCCAACATGGGAGGGCCCATACAAAGTCACTAAAGTGGTGCGAATAGGCACTAATGCTTTAGAAGACCAGCGGGGGAAGGCCTTACTACACTCGTGGCACGCCCAACACCTCAAAAGATACTACCACTAGTTCGACATATTTCTGGACATTTTTATGTTTCTCCATTATTTGGACCAACTAAGCTTATTGTAACCAAATCTTCGACAGGACGATTTTCCTACTAATAAAGTATTCAACGTTCAACGTGATACTTGAGTTCTTATGTTCATTCTGAAATAAATTTCTCAAGCAGGGGGCATCATATAAATATCTACATATCTACGACCTGAACATCTACATATCTATGACCAATCAAGGAACTCAAAATTGGGACAGACCTAGAAGCAGGCCGATAAACTGAAAGCCAATCAGTGAAACCAGGGAAAAGAATCCCGAGGTGCTGAAAAAGGCATGCGTACGGGCCCAGCAAGGTTAAAACAGAAAACAGGCAAACCTAACCGATCAACGAAACCCACGGGTAGAAAATCATATGGCAAAAGCCAAAATAGGTTAAAAACCCGAGGGTGTTGATTTAACTGGGGGTAAAAAACCGGCAGAAGCCAAATATGTTAGAAACCTAAGGGTACCGACTAAACTCAGGGTATAAAGGCCATTGGCAAAAGCCAAGTGGGTTAGAAACCCGAGAGTAAACCCTGAGGTATAAAACATGGGCAAAAGCCAAATAGGTTAGAAACCCAAAGGTATCGACATTAGTTCTGTTAAAGTTAGATTTCAAGGCCAAAATGGTTTAAACTCAGATGAGAATAAAACCAGGCTCAGAGACTTGATTATGGTCAACGAAAATTGGAAAAACTTCCAATTCATGAATAGTATCGACAAGTTCAAGGTACAAAACCAGTGGCAGGAACCAAGCACTAAGATCCAAAATTGGATCAAAAGCTTTTGGTAGAAGCCCTGTGCGTTAGCAACCTTCCCATTTTTAGCCACTGATATACAATGATCTCGTGGTAACGACAAAGCGACAAGTACTCTCAAAACAAAGATCATTACACAATTATTCGTCTTCTGTTTTGAGAGTGGGGGCCATTGTTATGGAGAATGAAAATGACCTGAAACGAGACAAGGAGTTGAAGTCTGATTGGGGAAGACCGGCCCGGGACATAACGAGCTGGCCAAAAGAGTGACCTAACGCCGGGGCAGAGAACGAGGAAAGCAACCAGAGGGAAGCCCACTGAGCCACGAAGGGCTCGGCCCCGACCCGGTGCTCGGTCCCGACCCGGGGCTCGATCCCTAGCCGTGCTCGGCCCACGGCCCAGCCAGTGATCCCCCGTCTTCGATCGACGATGTCGCCCAGGCCCTGCAACGGTGAATTAGGGTTAGCTACGGAAGATTCTGGAACAACTTCACGCTATAAGTATTGATCCAGCCTTAGAGGTATGGGGGGAAGAGAGTTGACTACATTTACGTTATTCTCTTGCTAACTTAAGCATCAGAGCCCGTGTGACTAGAGTCACACCGGTTTAGCTCGATTTGATTTTGCAGGTACTAGTCCCGGATCAACAAGTTTGGTGGATGCGAGGTAGTGAACCGGAAGACCGAAATCCACGCATCAACAGAATGCATAGATAGAGTGGTCAGGCAGAATCAGTCTTTCAATTTTTTGCGGGTGATTTTATGAAACCTAGGATCAACAAGGTATATGTCCATTAATTAACTAACTAATTACAATTTTAATTTATTTAAATAAATATATTTTATTTCTATGTATTTTAATTCCTCTCTTTTGAGTAGGTTGATGAATTGCTTGCCACAGATATTAATGTGACCGTCTACCACGGTCAAGTAAGATTTTTATTAATTGTATTATCTAATACCATGTTAAAGATGAATAAACCATTACTCAATCGAAAAACATAAATTGATGGATTAGATAAATTTAATTCATATACTGATATGAAACCTATTTTTATAGGTTGATCTTATTTGTTCAACTAAGGAACAGAAGCATGGATTGAAAAGTTCAAGTCTCTCTCTTTTTCCTCTCTCTCTTAATTATAAGTTATGGTTGGTTTTAATTTGTGGATTAATTATAATTAGGTGGGATGGGCTGAAGGCATTTCTAAACACAGTGAGAAGTCCCCTATTTTGTGGAGATGAGAAACACACAAATGGCTTTACTAAATCTTATAAGAACCTCCACTTCTATTGGATTCTTGGAGCTGGTCACTCTGTCAGCAATTCAATTGATTAAATTTTGCACTTTAATAAATTTAAATTCAATTATTGGGATAAAAATATATATACATACATACATGCATACTTACTTACTTGTATTAAACGTGGTGTTATATTATAAACATAGGTGCCAGTTGATCAGTCGTGTGTAGCATTGGACATGGTGGGTGTAATCACAATACGTATATTTTCTCTTAATCTAGAAAGTAAACTCTTTTTTCTTTAACAGAAGCTCTCAATAAGACAATATCGTTTACAAACTTTGTAAACAATAAAATGAGAGGAACAGTAACTTAATCACTGCATTGAGATATTGAAAAAATCTTTTAAAGCGAGTATAGCTAAACGGTAATTAATATATATTAACAAACAACCTAAAGGTAATTTACAGGTAAAAAAAGGAAACATGTTAAGTGACTGCAAATATGAGAGAGAAAAAAAAGAATCTTGTAACAACCACGTGGATTATAGGAAAAGAATTTCATCACTTCATGGAATATAACACCACCATTCACATAAAAAACAGTGCAAAAATACAAAAACTTGAACAATAATTAAAAATTGCTTAGCAACTAATAAGACAAAGAAATATACTTAGTGGGTGGGATCATATAAAATAAATCTACTTCACAGTATCACGTGAAAGACAACCATTATAATAAATAAAGTGAAATTTGTTACCATCTTAATCAACGGTAACGGTATTACTTTGAGTATTACTCTACTCTTTAGATACTCAATTTCTTCTTGTAAGATTGGAGGTTATGGAGATTACGTACCTAAAGAATTTAAAGAAAAAAAAAATCTCAACCAAAATTGTAGAATCAAATCATAAAACAAGGTATTATTGTCCCGTTACATCCCATACCATGGTACGGTAATCCCATCTTTTTAAGATAGGTATTCTTTCCCCTTCTTTCTATGAACTATAATTGTATATTTTATATTTTACATGTTACATTGCTTTTTTTTTATATAGTACAAAATATGACATGGTTTGATGTGTGTTATATTTCATTAAGGAAGACTAAATTTCAATTTTACAACATGTTAAATACATAATATACTACTCTCTCACATTTGAGATATTTATAAAAACTCGTGAATACCCAAATTGTATCAATGATCCTCAGTTTGTATATGTAATCAACTTTAAATTGTGTACATGTATCATTATATATGTGTATTAATAATCTTGTAACTTTTTACCGATCTAAAATACTTTATTCTCTTTTCACACCATGATCATTTATAGCATCTCTAAATTCGTTCAACGAGTTAAACTAACATGCCTAACTCTAATTTCAATAATTTATCATTTCCTGATAAATTGTATTCATTATGGCTAAAGGAATACTCACTATAGTCCTGTCAACTAATCCACAACGCGTCTTCATCATTCTCTAGTACAATGTATCCTCCAACATCATTTGTAGGATCCATACCCATAAATTTCTCCCAACTATAGTATATCAAATATTTTTTACAATATCTAATGCTTCAAAGTAAGACCGTATTTCCACGTAAAAAACATGGATTAAATCCATCTTTCGTTCTCATATCCCATATCAAGATCACATACGAATATATAGTTAAACACTGATGTATATGCAAGATATAATTTAAATTTGTAGTTTAAAATAAGTACACAAAGGAAAAGTTACTGAACCTGTATTTAAAAAATTTTAAGAACACTTTACAATGTAATATATTTTCTCTTAATCTAGAAACTAAACTCTTTTTTTTATTTTTTAATATAACGTGTGAGAATATAGGATCGAACTCACAAATTCTTGTTTGAAGATATATATCAATTATCATTAAGGTACACTCTTCCCCCTTTAAATAAAAGCTTTGTAAACAATAAAATGATAGTAACAGTGACTTAATCGCTGCACTGAGAAAATAAGTTTACATGTGAAAAAGGAAACACGTGATGCACGTGGAATGCTGTTAAGTGACTGTAAATACAAGAGAGAGAAGAAAAGAATCTTGTAATCACCGCGTGGATCACAGTGCAAAAATAAATAAAAAAAACTTACACGATAATTAAAAATTACTAGCAACTAATAAGACAAAGAAGTATACATTGGGTGGCACCATATAAAACTACTTTTAGTTTTCCAATATCACGGGAAAGATAACCATTATAATAAATAAAGCGAAATGACATAACTCTTCTTGAAATTGGAGGATCGAATATCTTTCTAATATTTATTGTATTTCTATCCATATATAATGAATTAAAGAAAAGAAAAAAATCTCAACCAAAAATAATCCCATCTTTTATCTATTTATAAATAAATACACTTTCCTTTTCCTTTGCACTTAGCAAAACCCAAATCGCCCTCCAATGGCCAAATCATTGTTATTTTTGTGTGCGTGTTGTGTTGTGTTATTTCGTTCTTCTATTTTGAACTTGGGAACTGCCATTACCCAGAAATCCCACGATGGAACTCAAGAGTGGGGTTACGTTCAAGTCAGACCCAGTAAGCCCATTTCTTCACATTTCAATCCTTGAGACATGAAAACATTATTTATATTTTTTTTTATTTTTTATTTTTTAAAATTCGATTGGAATTGTGTTCTTCAGAAGCCCATATGTTTTGGTGGCATTACAGAAGCCCCTTCAGAGTCGACCACGCCTCCAAGCCATGGCCAACCGTTCTTTGGCTACAAGGCGGACCAGTGAGTGGTTTTTTTTTTCCCTCGTAGATATACTACTTATATGAATGTTGGTACAATATATATGTGATATACATTTAATATACTATTGATATGAGTGTCTAATATATTATGGATATATTACTGAGTATCTGATATACTACTTAAAATTTTTGCTATATTTGAAAGTTTTTAAAATAAATGACATATTTTGAAATACATAAAAAGGTTTAGGGGCAAATTACAAAAACCACCCCTGAAATGGAAAATAATGTCCACGATTCTATTAAATCCCTCACAAGTTAATGAATGATGGAGTATATTCCCATTTGTGAACTACCGCTTGTCTACAAAATCAAATATCCATGAACAGAAAAAAAAAATTAAAATTGTCAAATAGATACAAATTTTCAAAATTTTAGGGTTTAGATTTTACCATTTTTGAATTAGAGGGTGCAATTTTATCCTATGTGAAAGTTTAGGGGTTTAATTTTTACTTTTGAAAGTTTGAGGGTTTAAATTTTTCATTTATAAAAGTTCGATGATTTAATTTTTACCTTTGAAAGTTTATGGGTGTAATTGTAACGACCACCATATTTCAAGGTTGTTTTTGCAATTTGCACAAAAAGTTTTTCTACCCATTGCAATTTATCTAAAATAAATTATATATTTTTTAAAATTATTATTAATTATTATAATTTGGATGGAAAAACAGGGCCAGTCCGGAGTTGGGATGGGGAACTTTGTAGAAATAGGGCCACTGGACACCAATTTGAAGCCAAGAAACTCCACTTGGTTGCGAAAAGCTGACCTCTTATTTGTGGTAATCTCCATTTCCATTAACTTATTATTGTTTTTATTATTTAATTATTAAATTTTAATGTGATTCTAAAATTAAAACAAAATAGGATAATCCGGTTGGGTCGGGATACAGCTACGTGGAGGATACGGGGGAATTTGCCAAAGGCGATGAGGATGCGGCCGCCGACATGACGACTCTGCTGGTGAAGATCTCAAACGACATTGTCGACTTACAAAACAGTCCTTTCTATATAATGGCAGAGTCTTATGGGGCCAAATTCGCGGTCACTCTTGCACTTTCCCTCCTTCGAGCCATCCAAGATGGCAAATTAAAGCTTAATCTCAAAGGTACTTTTTTTTTTTTTTTAATTCATTTTCATACTTCTTGGTGGGCTTAAATTTATGTACAATCCAAAATTAAATATGCAAGCCTATAGTTTTACTTTTATGAACTATAATTTTATATTTTGCAATTTAAATGTTACATTGCTCGATATTTGTTATATTGTGAAGGAGGAAAGAATGAATTTCAATTTTACAACTCATAAACATGTTAAATATCTAATATAATACTAAAGTTATAAAAATTTGTGAATACCCAAGATGTATCAATGATGTACATTTAAGTTACAAGTTAATTTAATTTTTTAAATATATGTTTAGACTCAATTAAATCGATAGAGTTTAGACCTTTTTACTTACGAGAATCGTAATGAAATTAGTTAGAATAAGATTGTTTACGATAAATTTTATGAATTCGGAATGAGAAATTAATTGACGTTGTTTGGAATCGGAATATGAATCTAATATAAAACAATTAAGTCAAATCGAGCATAACTGAAGTGATTAAGGTACCTATTTCTGATTAAGAGGTCATGAGTTCGAACCCCACCACCATTTGTTGTATAAAAAAAATATAAAACGATTAAAAAAAAGTTATGTATTTCATTAATTGATGATATAAAAATGATATCAAATATAAAGTAATTATTGAAATGTGTGATGCCCATGAAATAAAGAATGAGATTGAGATCGATTAAGTTGTAATAAATTAATGAGAATTTTTCTTCTATGGAATTCGTTCAAAATTCTCGATCTATAAACATGGTGAATCAAATTTGAACAATTTTACAGGAGTGGCATTAGGAGACAGTTGGATTTCCCCGGAAGATTACACGGTTCCTATTCCCTCTCTCTCAATCTTGTCCGTCCAAAATTATTTTAATTTCCGCCACATTATTTTACACGTTATAGGCAATTTTCTTGGATTTTTTTTAGATATAATTCATTTTAAATTTTATTTTAGAAATATTACTAATTCAGAAATTATTCAAAAAATAATATTTTAAAAATTCCATTTGACATATACCATTTCTACAGAGTAATACTAATTTAGTGGGGTGGCTTCAAAACCACTGTATTACCGATCTTGAGCTCTTAGGTTCAAGAAATAAACTTTACAGAGCATTATTTTTTTAAATAAATTTCGAATTACCATCATTTTGAAAATAAGTTTAAATATCCTCATAGATATAAATATAATAATCTCAAAATAATATATATATATATGCAATAATCTCAAACTTAAAAAATAAAAATAAAAAATGCAGTCTTCGTGGGGCCCTCTTCTGAAAGACCTCTCACGGCTTGATAGTATTGGACTGCAGAATTCAAACAGGTCAGTGTTTTTCACTTTTTAGTTCTATATTGTCCATTTACAATATTTATTTATTGAATATACGAAAAAGAATGTAATAAATACGTGGTTAAATTATAAATTCAGTATTTCGACTTTGATGTTCATATCTAATATGCTCTAAATTTTAAAAGTTTTTTAAAAAGTATTAAATTAGTTGTTCAACTTTCAATTTTATGTGTCATAAGTCTCTATTAGGTACAAAATTTAATTTTATGTCTAATACTTTGATAATTTAAAAAATATTAAATAATATAAGAACCGATTTCATACAAGAATCAAACACAATTTAAAAGTTAGGGACTAATCTAATAATTTAACCTCTCTCTATATATTAAAAGCTAGCTAAATAAAGTTGTTTGAGAAAAACAGGGAAGCTTTGAAGATCAGTCAGCAAATTAAAGTGGGAAATTATAAGAATGCAGTCCTTTTGTGGGAGGAGCTTGGGACAATAATTGCCACGAGTACCAACGGTGTGGTATGTTAGAATTTTTTATTTTGATTCAATCCGAGCCTACTTCAATAGATAAAACACTTATTATTATGTCAATTAAAGTTATTAATTCACAAAAAAAAATTTGAAGTTTATTCTTGATCTCGCACCTACAAATGTAGGACTCAAGAAAAGAGAGAGGAAAAAAAAATTTGGTTTTTGATTTTTAATTTTTGAAAATGTGTTGGTATAAGTTTTAATTAGGGTATTTAATTAATTTTGCAGGATTTCTATAACTTTATGCTGGATTCTGATATGGATCCAGTATTTGGAAGTGGAACTAGAGGAGAGTTGGCCGCCTTAATGAATGGCCAAATTAAGAACAAACTCAAAATTATCCCAAAAAATCTCAAGTCAGTACCTCTACCTATAATTACAAACCTTTCTTTTTTCATTGCATATTTATTATTATTATTTTTAATTCAGAGACAAATAAAACTATATAAAAAAAATTAAATTTGTATGCATAGATGGGGTGGTCAGGCAGGATCAGTCTTTCGATCTTTCATGGGAGATTATATGAAACCTAGGATTAACGAGGTACGTCCCTTAATTAACTAACTAATTACAATTTTAAGTTATTTAGATAAATATATTTTATTTCTATGTATTTTAATTTTTCTCTTTTGAGCAGGTTGATGAGTTGCTCGCCAAAGGTGTTAATGTGACTGTCTACAACGGTCAAGTAAGATTTTTATTAATTATATTATCTAATACCATGTTAAAGATAAATAAATCATCACTCAATCCAAAATTGATGGATTGGATAAATTTAATTCATATACAGATATCGAACATATATTATATTTAAATGTATATGATTTTTTTTTGTTTTTTTTTTTATAGGTGGATCTTTTTTCTTCAACTAAGGGAACAGAAGCATGGATTGAAAAGCTCAAGTCTCTCTTTTTTTCTCTCTCTCTTTCTAAATTATAAATTTTGTTTGGTTTTTAATTTGTGGATTAATTATAATTAGGTGGGAAGGGCTGAAGGGATTTAAGAACACGGTGAGAAGTCCTGTATTTTGTGGAGATGATAAACACACCAAGGGCTTCACCAAGTCATATAAGAATCTCCAATTCTATTGGATCCTTGGAGCTGGCCAATCTGTAAGCCATTCAATTTATTAACTTTTGCTTTTTAATAAACTTCAATTCAATTATTAGGATAAGTTTTGATCTTTTTGTTTTTACTTGTGTTAAAAGTTGTGTTATATTATAAATGTAGGTGCCAGTTGATCAGCCATGTGTAGCGTTGGATATGGTGGGTGTAATCACAGACTCACCAGCTTCTTAAGTTATGTACTTGTTTTAGAATAAATAAAAGAAAAGAAGCACCTACCGTTCTTTTTTCTTTTAAAGTATGTAAGCAAATAGATGAAGATTGTTTAGTTCGGGACTTCGCTTGAATTTGTTAAGTTTGTTATTAAATATGAGTTATCAAGTATGTGTTTGAATTATGGAGAAAGTTTGGTAAACGTGCATTTTGAATGCTTATTTGTTAAACATTGGTTTGTTAATAGTGTTTTTGATTAATAAATAATAGATAGTTTATATATTAATTATTTGATTAAAATATTTAAAATTTAAAATTTTGTTTTTTTTATGAAATTAAGAAGTATAATTTTTAGTATAAATAAAGAAAATTTAATACATTTATTTGCCCAATTTTGTTTTAATAATTATTTTATAAAATAAATATTTAATTGTTTTATACAAATTTATCCGACATCTAATTTACCACAAAAGAAATATTATTATTATTATTTTTATTTTGTGAAATCGGAAATATTATTAATAACTTAATTATTTGTTCATTTCTACTCAGCTAATTAAATTTATTTTACTAATTATCATCAAAATTACCATTCAACCATTTTATTTTAATCATGAACAAACCACAACTCGACTCAAAATCTTAAATTGATTGGTTGGATAAATTTAATTCATATATTACATAAAACTTTGTTTTTGATTCCACCCAAAAAGTCTCATACCAATAAAGATAATTGTTCTCTCATATATACTTAGGATCATTCTTTTTTCTAGTCAATGTGTGACTTTATTTACAATCATCTTACAAATCCAACGTATGTGATCATTCCGTGTCAAATCTCAGCCAATTCCTTCACAATTCCATTAAAGTCAATCATTAAACATAAAATACATTATTTATTTATACATGTGGAAAAGGAAACACGTGATATACGTGGAGTGCTTTTCTTTTCTTTCTTTCTTTTTTTTTTGGGGGGAATGCCAAGGTACGGAAATTTAATTTTTGTGAAATGTCCCTTTATTTTTGTCTTTATACAAGTAATAATAATCCCATCTTTTATCTATTTATAAATAAATACCTTATCCTTTTGCTTTGCAGTTGCAGAGCCCAAATCGCCCTCCAATGGCCAAATCATTGTTCTTTTTTTGTGTGTGTTGCGTTGCGATATTTCGTTCTTCTATTTTTGACTTTGGAACTGCCATTACCCAGAAATCTCAAGATGGAACTGAAGAGTGGGGCTACGTTCAAGTCCGACCCAGTAGGCCAATTTCTTCACAATTTCATTCATTTCCAATCCTTAAAACATAAAAAAAAACATTATTTATTTTATATATTTTAAATTTTTGTTTTGTTTTTTTTTTTTGGATTGTGTTGTTCAGAAGCCCATATGTTCTGGTGGTATTACAGAAGCCCCTTCAGAGTCGACCACGCCTCCAAGCCATGGCCAACCGTTCTCTGGTTACAGGGCGGACCGGTGAGTGGTTTCTTTTTTCTTTTTTATAAAATAAATTATGTATGTTTTAAAATTATTATTATTATTATTATTATTTGGATGGAAAAACAGGGCCAATCGGGAGTTGGGATGGGGAACTTTGTAGAAATAGGGCCACTGGACACCAATTTGAAGCCAAGAAACTCCACTTGGTTGCGAAAAGCTGACCTCTTATTTGTGGTAATCTCCACTTCCATTAATTTATTATTAGCGTTTTTATTATTTAATTATTGAATTTGAATGTGATTCTAAAATTAAAACAAAATAGGATAATCCGGTTGGGACGGGATACAGCTACGTGGAAGATACGGGGGAATTTGCGAAAGGCGATGAGGACGCGGCCGCCGACATGACGACTCTGCTGGTGGAGATCTCGAACGACATTGTCGGTCTACAAAACAGTCCTTTCTACATAATCGGGGAGTCTTATGGGGGCAAATTCGCGGTTACTCTTGCACTTTCCCTCCTTCGGGCCATCCAAGCCGGCAAATTAAAGCTTAACCTAAGAGGTACCTTTGTATTCATTTTCATGCTGCTTCAAATTAATGTACAATCTAAGATTAAATATGCAACCCTATGGTTTTACTTTTATGAACTATAATTTTACATTTTGCAATTTAAATGTTACATTAATTTTTCATTGATATGTGTAAGGTCATGAAATAAATAAATAATGAGAATGAGATTAATTAAGTTGTAGGAAATGAATCAGATTACCTCTTTTGGGAGGAGTGATTTTTAAGTTTGTAATTGCTCCGAGATTTCGTTTTCATTCCTCGATTCTCATTTCCTTAAAGTAAACAATTAATTTTAAAAAATGGAAAATTATACTAAATAATATAAAACAATATGTATCTATAAAAATACCATTATTTTTATTTATTTTAAAAAATGTCACTTGAGTTTTTGGCGGGTCTCATGTAATTGTAAAAGTTTGTAATTTGTGCCATTTTTATAAAATTTTAAACCTAATACTATATATAAAAATACATATTTCTTTTTACTAATTCTTTCTTTAACGTTTTGATAATATAATATTTCGAAATAATATTTTCCATTACTATTTTTGTAATTCTTTCTTTATAGATCGAGAATTCTCCGTCTATATTTGGTGTACTAGATAAAATAAGTTTAATAAACAATATGGTGAATAAAATTTGAACAATTTTGCAGGAGTGGCATTAGGAGACAGCTGGATTTCGCCGGAAGATTATACTGTTCGTACTCCCTCTCTCTCAATCTTGTCCGTCCAAAATTATTTTAATTTCTGCCACATTATTTTCCACATTAAATATAATTTTCTTGGATCTTTTGTTAATATAACTCATTCTAAAATTTATTTTAAAAATATTAGTGATTCGAAAATTATTAAAAAAAAATAATATTTTAAAATTTCCATTTTACATATACCATTTTTACACAGTGATAGTGATACTAATTTAGTGGAGTGGCCTCAAAACCACCATATTACCGATCTAGAGCTCTTAGGTTCAAGAAACAAACTTTACAGAGCATTATTTTTTGAAATAAATTTCGAATTACCATCATTTTCAAAATAAGTTTATATATCCTCGTATATATAAATATAATAATCTCAAACTTAAAAAATAAGAATAAAAAATGCAGTCTTCGTGGGGCCCACTTCTGAAAGACCTCTCACGGCTTGACAGTATTGGACTGCAGAATTCAAACAGGTCAGTGTTTTTCACTTTTTAGTTCTGTATTGTCCATTTACAATATTTATTTATCGAATATACGGAAAAAATGTAATAAATATGTGGTTAAATTATAAATTTAGTATTTTGGACTTTCATGTTTATAAATTTTTATCTACACGTCGAGATTCCATTTTTCATGGATTCGACATAGAAATAAGGAGTAAATCGACATTTCTATTATAGTAAAAAAAAAAGACAAAATATGAAAAATATCAACAACATGTCGTTAATATATACATAATATTAATATTAATTAATTTTAACTTATTTAGAAATAAAAAAATGTTTATTTGTTAATTTAAATATTTTTTACGATTTTTTAATTTCTCTAATTTTTATAGAAATATTCATCGACATCGACATTTTATCGATATTTCCACCGATATTTCCATGAAATTGAGACCTCGACATTTCTATCGATATCGACATTTAAAACCTTGATGTTCATATTTGATATGTTCTCAATTTTAAAAAGTTTTAAAAAAAGTATTATAAAAAAGTGTTAAATAAATGGTTGAACTTTCAATTTTATGTGTCAAAAGCCTCTAGTCTTTCAATTTTAAAAATAATACATCCCTAAATTTTCAACGTGTAATTTAATTTTATGTTTAATACTTTTAAGAACTTATTAGATATAAAATAAAATATTCCAAGTACCAATCTAAAAGTTTAGGGACCACTCTAATAATTTAACCTCTCTCTCTATATATTATAAGTTAATTAAAGAAAGCGTTTGAGAAAAACAGGGAAGCTTTGAAGATTAGTCAGCAAATTAAAGAGGGGAATTATAAGGATGCAGTCCTTTTGTGGGAAGAGCTTGAGACAATAATTTTGACAAATACCAATAATGTGGTATGTTAAAATTTTTTATTTTGATTCAATTCGAAGTAGATAAAACACCTATTATTATCTCCGAGTGTAGTTATTAATTAAAAAAAAAAGTTATTCTTGATCTCTTACCTACAAATGTAGAACTCCACGAAAGAGAGAGAGAAAAAAGGAATTTTCAATTTTGATTTTTTAAAATGTGTTGGTATAAGTTTTAATTAGGGTATTTAATTCATTTTGCAGGATTTCTATAACTTTTTGCTGGATTCTGATATGGATCCAATATTTGGAAGTGGAAGTAAAGGAGAGTTGGACGCCTTAATGAATGGCCAAATTAAGAACAAACTCAAAATTATCCCACAAAATCTCAAGTCAGTACCTCTACCTATAATTATAAACTTTTTTTTGGTGCACATTTATTATTATTATTATTTTAATTCGCAGACAAATACAACTATATAAAACAAATTGAATTTTTATGAATAGATGGGGTGGTCAGGTAGGATCAGTCTTTCGATCTTTTATGGAAAATTATATGAAACCTAGGATTAACGAGGTATGTCCATTAATTAACTAATTAATTACAATTTTAATTTATTTAAATAAATATATTTTATTTCTGTATATTTTAATTTTTCTCTTTTGAGTAGGTTGACGAGTTGCTCGTCAAAGGTGTTAATGTGACCGTCTACAACGGTCAGGTAAGATTTTTATTAATTGTATTATCTAATACAATGTTAAAGATGAATAAATCATCATTCAACTCGAAAGCTTAAACATATAGATTGGGTAAATTTAATTCATATATTGGAACATATATTATATTTAAATTTGTATGATTTTTTTTTGTTGGGTATAGGTTGATCTTATTTGTTCAACCAAGGGAACAGAAGCATGGATTGAAAAGCTCAAGTCTCTCTCTCCTTTTTCTTTTTTCTTTTTTTTTTCTTTTTCTCTCTTTCTAAATTATAAATTATGTTTGGTTTTTAATCTGTGGATTAATTATAATTAGGTGGGAAGGACTGAAGGGATTTAAGAACACAGTGAGAAGTCCTGTGTTTTGTGGAGATGATAAACACACAAAGGGCTTTACCAAGTCATATAAAAACCTTCACTTCTATTGGATCCTTGGAGCTGGCCTCTATGTAAGCCATTCAATTTATTAACTGTTGCTTTTTAATAAACTTCAATTCAATTATTAGGATAAATTTTGATATTTTTGTTTATACTTGTATTAAAATTTGTGTTATATTATAAATGCAGGTACCAGTTGATCAACCGTGTGTAGCATTGGATATGGTGGGTGTAATCACAGACTCACCAGCTTCTTAAATTATGTACTTGTTTTAGAATAAATAAAAGAGAAGAAACACCTACCGTTCCTTTTTCTTGTAAAATATGTAGGCAAACACAGGAAGAATGTTTAGTTCGAGACTTTGCTTGACTTTATTAAGCTTATTATTAATGAGTTATCAAGTCTATATTTGAATCATGGAGAAAGTTTGTTAAATGTGTATTTGAATGCTTACTTTGGTTTCTTTAGTACAACATGTGGGGGTGGGGGATCGAACTGACAATCTCTTGGTTTGAGATATATGTTAATTATCGTTGAGGTATGCTCGTTTTGACGAGATGCTTACTTTGTTAAAAGTGTGTTTGGTGGGTATATTTAGAATTTATCATGAATAGTAGATAATTTATATGTTAATTATTTGATTAAAATAATAAAAAATAACAAATTTTGTTTCTTTTTTATGAATTTAAGAAGCATAATTTTCAGTATAAATAAAAATGTTTACATTTACTCGCCCAGTTTTAATACTATTTCATAAAATAAATATTTAATTATTTTATACAAATTTATCCGAGAAGTAATTTATCACAAAAGAAATATTATTGTTATTATTATGAGAAATCACGTAAGAAATGTTATTAATGATTAATTATTCTTCTTAAAAAAATGACTTTCTTAATTATTTGTTCATTTCTACTTGCTAACTAATTTTATTAATTATCATCAAAATTACCATTCAACTCATCTTTCTTTATTTAGCCAATATATTTAATTAAAAAGTTAAAACATTTCAAATAATAATTATTTAAAACCTACACACTTCAACACAAGGTAATCAAATAGTTAAATTAATTAAAGGTACAAAATACATTTCTTTTATTGATGTCAAAATCTGCCTAAGTCCTATGGAGTGGCCTGTTAGGTCGGTGCGAGCTGTTCGAAACAAGTTTCCCAAGTACCTGTAAAAACAGGTATGGCCTCCAACGCTCAAGTTAGTTTGAAATTTGATCTTAACCAGATCAGCTTCAGGCAGATTTTCATATATGTTCTAATGGAGTAGGGGTGTATTTATAGTAGTCAAAGGGTAGCTACCTGTCTCATCAAGATATTTGGCTATTCGGGTTGGTGACCTGCCATGGATCATTGGTCCATGTTGGTCTCTGGATTTATCCCTGCTCGGGATGTGACACTTGGAGGGTCCCTTTTGTGTCCAAGTGTTGAGGCCCGATTTGAAAATAAAAAATATGTTTGATAATCATTTTTTTATTTTATTTTCTATTCTTAAAAAGTTAGAAAATTAAAAATATAGGTTAGAGATAGAAAACTCTATGTAAAATATTAGAGATGCCAATGACGTGGGGTACAAGTCGAGATGCCCTCTTCCACGAAATTTTTAATTTTCATCTCCAACCTGTTTCTCGATTTCTGGAATCGAGGTCAAGGTTTAGGAATTCTCATTTGAAGCTGAGGATCTTCACGAGAAAAATTATTGGTTTCATAATTAATTTAATTAATTTTTAAATTTAAAAAATAAAAATTAATAAAGATATATAATTTATATTATTTTACTAAACAAAATACTATTTACTAGAATAAATAATTATTTTAATATTTATTCATAATTTAATAAAATAATTAATAAAATATATATTAATTATTTAGAAAGTAGAATGGAAGACAAGGTGGGAAATTCATTCTCTAATCTTAAAGCGGGGACTCAACCCTATGAGAACTTTGTCGTCTCTAACGTAGAGACATGAAAATAAAAGTTTAGAAAGATAAAAGAAATTTTGAAAGAGAAATTTCGAGATAGTAAATTTTAGAGAGTTAGAGAAAATTAGTTAGAAAAATAAATTAGTGAGAGAAAAGCGAAAGTAAAAAATAGAAAATTATGGAAAATGTTTAGAGCAAATGGCATGTTAAGAAAGAGAGAAAAATTATAATGAGAACAAAAATTTGAAAAAAAAAAAGGTCAAAATGTATTTGTTATGAAAAAGATATAAGAGAGAAAATCGAACTAATTAAACATTTTATCTTTCTCTTTCAAAGTTTAATTATGAACTAATTAAACATTATAATGAGAACTAATTAAAAGATATTAGTAAATAAATAAAAAGAAAAAGATATAAGAGAGAAAATCGAACTAATTAAATATTTAAATAAAGAAAAGTTGAAGATATATATATTTTTAGAAAAAAATAGACTAGACAAAGAAAGAAAAACTATAAAATGTGAAATTTGAGAATTAGATACATTGATGATATATTAAATTTTTAGAGAGAGAAAAAAAGGAGTGATATGTTAAAAAAAAAAGAAGTACAAATGAAAATTTTGGAGAACCAGAGAAATATTTTCAGAGATAAAAATTTAGAGAGAGAAACATAAATTTGTTTATTGAAAAAACTTTAGAAAGAAAAATATTTTAGAGCGAGAAAAAATTGAGAGATAAATATGTTAAAAAAATTGAGCATGGATTTTGAATAACAAAAACTTGTTTTAATTTTTTTAATTTACTAAAGATTTAAAAAAATGATTTTAAAAACTATAAAACAAACCATTCAACAGTCGTTATAAAAAATCTATTTTTTTGCACAAACATATAAGGGTGATGGATCGAACTCACAACCTCTTAATTGAAAGATATATACTAATTATCGCTAGATATGTTTACTTTTGGCACTATTAGTAGGCCATTTATAGTATCTAATTAATTATGTTTTTTCATAATCCACCATTAAGTATAGTGCATTATTGTAATTAAAAAAAGCGTTATCAATATATTTCACTTTTAACTCATTAGGATGGAGATAGAAAATGAAAAATACTTGGCTTTTTACCATAGCGAAAAATCAATGTTGTCTTCAACATTATTAAAAGTAAAATTAAATATTTGACGATTAAAATAAGAAAATACAAAAAAACAGACCTTTTTTATTTATTAATGAGTTCTCCACCTGCTTTTTAGATCAAAGAAATAGTGCAAGTAACGAAACCACTAAGGATCCCTCCCTACCGATTCACTTTCGTCCACGAAACGGGATAATAATTTTTTTCTTTGTTGAGTTCTCAAACATAAGAATAGTACAAAGTTTGGTCATCACCGATAACCGATAAGGAACTAAATATTTAATATATTCAACCCAACAAAACTTCATTTTTAACTTCCAATTTAATTATATAAATAGCAAATAATTCAGAAAGTTAATTTTCTCTTAAGTTTGATTTAAACCAAATATTTATTAAATTTTGTCTACTTTTAATTACAAAATCAATTGAATGAAATAAGCATAAGTAGAGAAAATGATGTTATACAGTTACCATCTTATGACTACCCTCTAGTAATGGTTGGAAATATGTATGGTCCCTAATAACCCTTTCATTCAATATTGTGTAAAACTACCAGCCATTTGTTATAATTTGGTTAAATAATTCTTTGGTTAACAGAGCTTAAATATATTACAACTCGTTTAGTTCAAATCTTTAAAATAAGAAGAGACGAGGATTAACCTACCTCATCCCACTCCGCTGTCATCGCTACTCAAAACATACGATTAGATCAGCATCGTTATGGTATTTTGTGCTGTCCAAATTCCTGCAGTATTTGCCGTCTCTCTTTTCGTCCTTGCCGTTGTCTCTTGATGTTCACTTTCCCTTCCCCATAAAAAGAAAGAGAGGCGTTTTTTTTTACGCCCTGATCTTAACGCTCTCTTAAGAGTGGAGCATTCTCCCTGGACCAAATCTCCATTTTTTTGTCTGTTTGAATGCAATGCATTTAATAAATGCCCAAAAATAATCCCATCTTTTTATTTATTTATAAATACCTTTTTCCTTTGCACTTCAATTCCAAAACGCAAAACGCCCTCAAATGGCTAAACCATTGTTCCCTTTTGGTCTGTGTTGTGCTGTGATATTTTTTTCTTCTGTTTTTGAGTTGGGAAATGCCATAACTCAGAAATCCCCAGATGGAACTCAAAAGTGGGGCTACGTTGAAGTCAGACCCAGTAAGTCGATTTCTTCACAATTCCATTAATTCCAATCCTTAAACATAATAACATTATTTATTTATTTATTTATTTACATATGTTTTTTTTAAATTTTATTGGAATTGTGTTGTTCAGAAGCGCATATGTTCTGGTGGCATTACAGAAGCCCTTTTAAAGTCAACCAGGCCTCCAAGCCGTGGCCGACCATTCTATGGTTACAGGGCGGACCGGTGGGCGGTTTTTTCCTTCTTAATTTTAAATTTAATATGTATTTTTAATAATTATTATTATTATAATAATTTGGATGGAAACACAGGGTGGATCCGGAGTTGGGATAGGGAACTTTGAAGAAATTGGGCCACTGGACACCAATTTGAAGCCAAGAAGCTCGACTTGGTTGCGAAAAGCTGACCTCTTATTTGTGGTAATCTCCACTTCCATTAATTTATTATTAGTGTTTTTATTATTTAATTATTGAATTTGAAATGTGATTCTAAAATTAAAACAAAATAGGATAATCCGGTTGGGACGGGATACAGCTACGTGGAGGATACGGGGGAATTTGCGAAAGGCGATGGGGATGCGGCTGCCGACATGACGACTCTACTAACGGAGGTTTCGAACGATATTGTCGGATTACAGAACAGTCCTCTGTATATAATTGCGGAGTCTTATGGGGGCAAATTTGCTGTCACTCTTGCACTCGTCCTCCTTCAGGCCATCCAAGCCGGCAAATTAAAGCTTAACCTCAGAGGTTTTTTTTTTTAATTCATTTTCATGCTTCTTCATCTCATAAATTTATGTATAATCCAAAATTAAATATGCAAGCCTATAGTTTTATTCTTATGAATTATAATTATATATTTTGCATTTCACACCTTACAATGCTTTGTATTTGGCATATAACATTGTAGATAAGGGAAAGTTTGACTAAAATAGAACATTTTTAATTACATTTTAAGAATCAATCAAATCAGATCGTTAGAATTAATGTTCTATGGTCAAGTTTTTCTTATTTATTATATAATAATTTAAAATGATATTTTTGTTACAAGCTAGAAGAAAAAGTAATATAATAGGAATCAAATTTGAGTAATTTAAATATGTCTCTCTCACTAGTACAATGAATTTTTCTTTTTGTTTTAATTTTTTTATTTGCAGGAGTGGCCTTAGGAGACAGCTGGATTTCCCCGGAAGATTACACGGTTCGTATTCCCTCTCTCTCAATTTTGTCCGTCCAAAATCATATTTATTTCCTCGACATTATTTTCCACATTGTATGCAATTTTCCTCAGAGATATAAATATAATAATATAAAACTGTTTTTAAAAAAAAACTGCAGTCTTCGTGGGGTCCACTTCTCAAAGACCTCTCACGGCTTGGCAGCATTGGATTGGAGAATTCAAACAGGTCAATGTTTTTCACTTTTCAATTCTATATTATCCATTTAGAATATTTATTTATTGCATATACAAAAAAAAACGTAATAAATATATGGTTAAAATTATAAATTCAATCATTAAAATTTGAAATTTATGTGCTGTAAAATAGGTTATTAAACTTTTAATTTTGTAGGTAATAGATTCTTGAAATTCTTTCTTGTGTCTACCAAATCTTTCATCAATTCAATAATTTTTAATATTTGAAATTTTTATATGTTAAAATCTATTAGCACCACGAAATTTAGAAATTGAAAGGTTTATTAGACATTAACTTAAAAGGTAAGGAACAAACTGATTATCTAAATTTTCTTTTATTTATTTATTTTTTGAGTTTATTTTTTATTTGAAAGACTTTATTTTTTTAATAGAACTTTTTTACATTTAAAGTTATCTAAAGGCATTTGTAAAAACAGAGTAGCTTTAAAGATCAGTCAGCAAATTAAAGAGGGGAATTATGAGAATGCAACCCTTTCCTGGAGCGAGCTTGAAGAAATAATTACCACTACGAGCAACAATGTGGTAAGTTTAAAAATTTTTCATTCCAAATATGTTAGAATTTTCAATTTCCACGCTGTTGAACTCAAAAAAAGGAAAAAAAAAAAAAAGGAACTTTCAATTTTGATAAGTAAAATTGTTTTTGATATTTAATTTAATTTTGCAGGATTTCTATAACTTTATGTTGGATTCTGATATGGATCCAATATCTGGAAGTGTAAGTGAGAGTGCAGAAAGGAATGAAATTGGTGCACAAAAATTAAAAAGATACTCTCAATATCTCAGTTTCCGAAGGTACAAACCTGGAGGTGGAGCAGACTTGGACGCCTTAATGAATGGACAAATTAAGAAAAAACTCCAAATCATACCACAAAATCTTAAGTCAGTACTTAAAATTTTTCTTTTTTTTCTCATACACATTTTTAATTACTGTTGCTTACTTAATTCGGAGATAAATTTAAAAAAAAAAGAAACTTATTTCGTACGTTAAAACTATATGATATAGTAATAAATTCGAATTTGTACGAACAGGTGGGGTGGTCAAGCAGAATCCGTCTTTCAATTTTTTGCGGGAGATTTTATGAAACCTAGAATTAATGAGGTATGTCCATTAACTAACTAATTTTGATTTTAATTTATTCAATAAATATATTTTTATTTTTCTCTTTTGAGCAGGTTGATGAGTTGCTTGCTAAAGGTGTTAATATGACTGTTTATAATGGTCAAGTAAGATTTTTATTTTTATTATTTATTATTTAATCTATTATGCATTTAAATTTATATGATTTTTTTTTAGGTTGATCTTATTTGTTCAACTAAGGGAACAGAAGCATGGATTGATAAGCTCAAGTCTCTCTCTTTTTCTTTTTTTTTCCTCTCTAAATTATAAATTATGGTTGGTTTTTAATTTGTGGATTAATTATAATTAGGTGGGATGGGCTTAAAGAATATTTAAACACGGTGAGAACTCCACTATTTTGTGGAAATGAGAAACACACCAAGGGCTTCACCCGATCATATAAGAACCTCCACTTCTATTGGATCCTTGGAGCTGGCCACTATGTAAGCCATTCAATTTTCTTATTATTAAAATTTTAGAGACTAACTTAGAGGATTGGGATAAATTTTAATCCTTATTTTTTTTAATTATACACATAGGTGCCAGTTGATCAACCGTGTGTAGCATTGGATATGGTGGGTGCAATCACAGACTCGCCAGCTTCTTAAATTATGAGAGAAGGAGAAGGAAAAGATAAATAACATATACAGTTTTTGTTTTTTTTTTCATATATTAACAAAAGAGCATACAGTCTAATTAAAACAACAGAGACAAGAAAGTAATGTTTGATGTCTTTTATATATTGTATATGGTTGCAAAATCAATGAAAGTTCGAACCATATATATTAAATTTGACGAAATTTGTTTTAAAGCTAGCTAGTATTGTTCAATTAAACAATATATAGATGTATATTTTATGTTTTGTTTTTAATTAATAGAAATATACGACGTCTTTCGTATATTATAGGTTCAAATGTAAAAGTACATTTTTTTGGTATTTAAAAATTGAATTTAGTGTCTATTTAATTCTAGAAATTAAAAAAAAAACAGTTGAGTATGTTTGGAAAATAGTTCTAGATAGACCTTAGACTTTTTCTTTCTTTTAGAACTATGGGCCTTAGACTTATTTGACTGTTAATTTTGACTAATATTTTGTATGTAATAGGTTTCTCAACTTTAATCAATTATCTTATATAAGCATTGTTTTTTTTTAATACAATATGTGGGGTGGAGGTTCGAACTCATGATCTTTTGGTCAGAGATAGGTGCCTTAACCATTTGAGTTATGTTCAGTTTGACATTTAACGTGATATTATTATATTAGGAAGATTATGATTGTTTATAACAGTCTTGTTACAGTGTATACCACTAATATTTATAACAACCTTAACCTCCCTACCATATTGTTACACTAGCAATTTATAATTGTTAATGACTAATTGATTATAAAGCTTATTTTGTTTTGACTAATACATTTTGAAATCTATATATAGGATCTCATTGTTTAGACCTCCTACGGGCGGCTAAAACTGATCCTAAATGGTTGGTGGTGCAAAGAAAGACTGAGGTTGTTGGTATCGCTAAACAATGAATACAAAAAGTATATATGATAAAAATTATATTTAGGTGATGACGAGTCAACATCTATCTTTTAGTGATTATCATTAAAGTTTTGATAAGTAAAAGAAATAAAAAGTTTACAAATTAATTTTTAGTGGTAATCCACCTAAAAATATTCTTTTTTGTCAATTTTAACTTGGAAACGAGATATAAAGTATTTTTACAATTTGGTTGTGTTGTATTTTCTCTATGTTTTGTTGTGCTAGAAGAAAAGTCTCTTGCAATTCAGAAACAAATTTGAATTTAAAAATATTAAAAAAGGAAAAAAAACAACTTTCTTTCGTTGCATCATTTTCTTATCATATTTCACAATTGACCGAGATTGAAAACTATTGTATATTAAATTGATGACAAGCTTTGATAAAGTGATGAATAGAAAACTACTAAATAATTATTTTAGAAGTAATTTATTTAATTTTGATTTTTTTGGGAAAAAAAATAATAAAACTTGGCATTTTATTTCAAAAACAATTTTGTTTTTAGATTTTTTTTTTCTTTTTAAAAAGTTACCCAATAACTCAAAAAAAAAAAAAACCAAATAAATGAAAAAGGAATGAAACGGTAATTTCAATATTGTATTGTGCGAGCCTACGGCATACAACCGAGTATTTATTCGTCATTTTTTATTTCAAATACAAACGCACGCCGAAGGTAAGAGCAAGATTCAACTCTTCCCAAGTTCATCTTCAATTCTGGTTTCTGTTTGTTTCCCGGGAAAGTAGAAGATTTTTTCTTGTTGATACCTACCGTCTTCTGATTGCAGCACATTCGTGGAGGAGATATCAAGGTGAAATTTCTGTCTCTTGTGGTTCTGTTTCTTCTTATATTCAATTGTTTACGCGCTCAAACTGACTTTCTTTTCAATTCCATCCAATTTGTTCTCCTATTAAAAAAACTATAGCATTTGATCAGTCATAATGTTGAACGAGTTTATTAAAAAATATTCAATCCATATTACATCATCCTCCATTTGTTTACATGTAGAATAGTTTTGCGAAGCTTCCAATTGCAAAATGATCTGTTTCTCCATGGTTGTATTGATTCAGTCATACATATCTATCAAATTCCTTAAACTAATACGAGAAAATTAGTCAATGTGAGCATGCTAACATAATTTCATGGCGTTTCACTTACATCTGGGCTGCCAAATGGGCAATGTGTACTGTTTGATACTTGAATAATTTTCATTGTCAATGCCTTTCGCTTTCTCTGGAATGTCACTGCACCTCCAAGTCATTTCAACATAAGGACAGACGTTTTTACAAAGACTTCTTCAATGGCACAAACTTGGTCACCCACTTATTTTATATATATATATATACACGCATATATTATATAATTGGGAGTCGAAACTTTGCTCCCCTATGCCCAGGGTCACCCGCACCCGTCCAAAGGCCCGAACTCAAGAGACATCAAGGGTTTTTGGTATCAAGTCCAATAGAAGGTTCAAACTTGAGACTTCTAAGTCAGTATGTCCCAAGTCTTTGCCAATTGAGCTGCCCTTGGGGGCTTCACCCACTTATTATATTAAAATATGTTTAATTTTGATTATAAGTTGGAGCTTGTGAGCTAAACCATTTGATAACTGTCTGTTATGCTGTGTCAGCATATACTCAAAGTCAGTTTGCTAAATAAAAAGGGGAAAGTATTTGCTATATATGGCTTTATTTGCTACAAATGACTAAGCTTGAAATATTATCATAACAAGCATCCTGGCATGAGGTTTCCAATGTTCTCTTCCCCATGGATCTCTTTTTTACTTTTCTTTCTCTCAACCTCTGTCACTGCTTTGCAGTTTAGGATCCCAAGGCTTAGTCCTATTGGTGAAAAGTTTCTACATCATTCTAAAGCTCTGGAATCACCTCCTTCTGATGACTTCAAGACATTCTATTACAATCAAACACTCGATCATTTCAACTATAGGCCTGAAAGCTACATAACATTCCCTCAAAGATATATAATCAACTTCAAGCATTGGGGTGGTGCAAATTCGAGCGCTCCAATTCTTGCTTACTTAGGTGCTGAAGCACCAATAGATGACGATTTGGATGCTATTGGGTTTACGACGGATAATGCCATTCAGTTCAATGCTCTTCTAATTTATATTGAGGTAAAGTCTAACACACTCTGGTCTTTAATTCATATTTGTTATTTCAGAGTTTCTAAAGAATTTAGTTACGGACTAAGGCCCACTGTCTTCTTGCCAGCATCGGTACTATGGAAAATCAATACCATTTGGATCAAGGGAAGAAGCACTTAGAAACGCAAACACTCTTGGATACTTTAACTCAGCACAAGCAATAGCAGATTATGCAGCCATTCTTATACATATAAAAAAAGAGCTTGATGCTAACTATTCTCCCGTGATTGTTATTGGTGGATCATATGGTGGAAGTAAGTAGTCTCTCATTCATAGTCCTCAAACTCTATTACATCCAGTATCTTATAGGACATGCTTGTATTTTTTGTGTCAGTGTTGGCTACATGGTTCCGTCTTAAATATCCTCATGTGGCACTAGGAGCTCTGGCATCTTCAGCTCCAATACTTTACTTTGATGATATCACACCACAGAATGGATACTACAGTGTTGTCACCAAGGATTTTAGAGTAAGAAGTTGAAATCCTGCTTCCGTTTCTTTTTATATCTGTTTTTTTATGTTTTGAATTACAAATATGTGAACTGACTTTGCAGGGAGTCAGTGAGACTTGCTATGAAGCTATTAAGAAATCATGGTCTGAAATTGAAACGGTTGCTTCTCAGCCTAATGGCCTTTCCATTCTTGACCAGGAGTTCAAAACATGCCGGTGGTAAAATTTTCTCTAGTCCAAATTCGATGAAGTTGGATTGCTGTACTTAACATCTTTTTGTTTTGTTTTGTTTCTCCCTTTCTTCTCTCTCCATTTTCTAGTCCTTTAAGAAGTTCCTCTGAGCTAGAAGACTACCTGTGGTCTGTGTACGCCACTGCAGCCCAATATAACCACCCGCCAAAATATCCCGTCACCAGGATATGTGGTGCCATTGACAGAGCTTCTTCTGGAAATGGAATAATTAGCAAAATAGCTGCAGGTGTATTTGCTTACAGAGGGAATTTGTCTTGTTATATTAATGAGCCCAGAAATGCAACTGAAACTGATGTAGGATGGAGATGGCAGGTAAAATTTCTCCTGGAGACAACCGTATATATAAAATAAACCAAATAAGAGCTTCTGATTCACATGTATATTTTCTTATAGTAAAGTGATCACCAGAAAGTTTAACTCAGTAATTTGTTCTCTTTTGTTTTTCTTCGAAATTTAGGTTGTTATTCAATCAGACCTAACGTGCTAACACAAATAAATAAGCAATCAAAGAAAATATGAGATAAGAAATAGTAAGATTACATTAAGATTACATGAAAGGAAAAAAGAAAAAGGGAATTAAGTCTGGTAGGCTCAACCGGTGGAGAATCAGCATGTAGAAAGTGGTCTTGGACCTCCTTCACCTGAGATTTACTTGTCTTCATAGAGAAGATGTAAAGTTGGAAATACAAAAAGGAGTTTAGGCTTCTTTGATAACCGTTTTATATATTTTTTTTTCCAAAAGCACGTGCGTTGATATATGTTTCCCCTTTGATTTCTACATTCAAATATGTTGGTAAAATTTGAAGTTCTGGAAATGAAAAGAAGAAATTGAAAGGATAAAAAAAATATAAAATGAAAACTCCTATTCTTTTGAATTTGAAAAAAAGTTGGAAGCTAGAAGTGCGAAGACAAGACTTACTTGTTTTTCCTTTGTAAAAGCCAATCAAGTTAACATATCAATCAAACTTCAAACTTGACAAAAGAATGCAAACAATATTCATGGTGGTGATTGTTTATACATTGAAGAGTTTCTTTTTGTTCTCAGACATGCAGTGAGATGGTGATGCCAATAAGTTCAGACAATGATATGTTTCCACCATACCCTTTTAACCTTGGAAGCTTCATCAGTTACTGCAATCAATTATATGGTGTCCCTCCCAGGCCTCATTGGGTTACCACCTACTATGGAGGCCATGTATGCATTCCAACTGCTACATCTTTCCTTTTTAACGGGAATTCTTAATAGTTCATTGAAAACATAATTATTTCCTTATCTACAAGAATTAGTTCAGGTTTTGTACTAAGAAAAAAAGAAAAAAAGAATTAATTCGGGTTCGTTTTCTTTCTATATTTAAATTGTAGGATATACAACTCATCCTTCAGGGATTTGGTAGCAACATCATTTTTTCCAATGGACTCAAAGATCCTTATAGTATTGGCGGGTAAACATAATAGCAATCCCCACTAATAGATAAAGATGATAACTGTTACTTTGCTTAATTATCTGCCTCTTTCTGACACCAGGGTATTATACAATATATCAGACAGTCTCCCTGCAGTTTATACAGCTAATGGTAATGCTTTAAATTCTGTGCTATCTAAGTTTGTCGTTGTCATTTAAAGCCATTCCAGATATAGAACTTTTGTATCTTGGAGGATTATGATTCATTGGTTTTACAATTGGCCCTAGTTTTTTATTTTCCTTTGATTTCCAATTAAAACTTCATCCTATATCATAACACTAGCAATAATTGTTAATAGTTATATGTGTAGTATAATGAGTTATTACTTTAAGTTTGTCTGGCACAAAAAATAATACTAGAAACAGTTTTATGAGGAAATTAATAGGCGAGTCTTGTTTTGTTCTGACCACATTTTGAATTTTGTAGGGTCTCATTGCTTAGACATCCTTCGCGCAAATGAAACTGATCCAGATTGGTTGGTGACACAGAGAAAGATTGAGGTTGGTATCATTAAAGAATGGATCAGTAAGTATTATGTTGATCTAGCAAAGAACAAACAATAGAAAACTTCCTCAAAGGTGATGGAAGACACTCTAGTTTGTAGAGATACATTTCTGTTGCTCTTCTTCTCCATTAGAAAGAACCTACAAAAGGGAATGAAAAGCATGATATGCTTTCTATTTGAGCTATCATTTGAAAATTTGAACTTGTAATGACCCACCAAAGAATGAGAAATAAAAGATTCTTGCTGTATTTATATCTTCTCTGTAAGCTTCTATCTTGTGATTTTTAAAGTTGTTGCCATCATGCTCGTGTAAGATTATGCTTTTTCATTTTCTTTATTGGTCTGAAGGCACTACTATAGAACTAATCAAAACAAACGTGAAGAATCTTGAATTGGTTTTAGAACAACGAAGGCAAAAGTTTGAGAAGGGACCACAATTTTATTGCATATTTGGAAATGATGCTTTTTTTGTTAATGCCTATATTTGGTGGCACTTGAAGCATTTTATGCAGATGAAATCTCTATAAGTTTCTTGCCTTTATGAATTACAAGCAAATCAAGTCAACCATTCCACTGGCTTTAACGCAGTGCTTATGATCAGTGAATGAGTAATGGAAATCTTAATGGACACCAAAGAGATGAAATTTTTATTTGGCCTAGAATACCTTAAAATAAGAGCTAGTATTTTCACGTAAGCTTCTCCTATGGAAAAACGTGTTTATACTCACCAATTATATCAACATCTATTACTATTAGTGACAAGTTGTGAGTTGTAAGCTAAATCATTTGATTGCTTCAGACTATTTGCTCAAAAGGCAGTTTGAGAATCAAAACAAACACCGGAAACTTTTTGTTATATAAAGGAGCTCTTTGTTTGAGAAAACCAAGTCCAAGAATTACCAAAACAAAGACCCTGCCATGAGCTTTCCCATGTTTTCATCCCCATGTCTCCCTTTTATATTTATCATCCTTTCGACCTGTGTCACTGCAACACAAACACAATTTAGAATCCCAAGGCTGAGTCCAATAGGCAGAAGTTTTCTACATAATGATGAAGCTAAGTCTTCACCTGTTTCAGATGATTTCAAGACATTTTACTACAATCAGACGCTAGATCACTTCAACTATAGGCCTGATAGCTACACAAGTTTCCCTCACAGATATATAATCAACTTTAGGTACTGGGGTGGTGCCAATTCCAGCGCACCAATTCTTGCCTACTTGGGTGCTGAAGGTCCATTGGAGGACGATTTGGATGTTATAGGATTCATGACTGATAATGCGGTTAAGTTTGATGCTCTTCTCGTTTATATCGAGGTAAAAGCTAACCTATACCAGTTTAGTCTATATTTGTTTCTTTAGGATTTTTACAGAATTTGGTTGTGGTCTAAGACTCATTGTTTTCCTGTTAGCATCGATATTATGGGAAATCAATACCATTTGGATCAAGGCAGGAAGCATTAAAGAATGCGAGCACTCTAGGCTATTTCAACTCAGCTCAAGCAATAGCAGATTATGCAGCCGTTCTTATGCATATAAAAAAAAAGTTACATGCTAAACATTCTCCAGTAATTGTTATTGGTGGATCATATGGAGGAAGTAAGTAACTTCCTCATTCAAAGTCCTCAAGCTCTACTTATCCAGTATATATAACAGATTATATATTCTTATGTATTCAGTGTTGGCTGCATGGTTTCGTCTTAAATATCCTCATGTGACACTAGGAGCTCTGGCATCTTCAGCTCCAATTCTTTACTTTGATGATATCAAACCACAGAATGGATATTATTCTATTGTGACCAAGGATTTTAGAGTAAGATCCTAAAATCATGCATTCCCTTTTTTAATTTTTGATAATTTGAAACACAAATATGTGAATGAGGTTGCAGGAAGTTAGTGAGACTTGCTATGAAACCATTCAAGAATCCTGGTCCGAAATTGAAGTGGTTGCTTCTAAGCCTAGTGGCCTTTCCTTTCTCAGCAAAGAGTTCAAAGCATGCAGGTGCAAAAATGGTTTCTAATATCCAAATTTGAAGTTAAAGAAAACTGTTCTTCACATCTTTTGTTTTGTTTTGTGGCTTCTCCATGTTCTAGTCCTCTGAATAGTTCATCTCAGCTGGAAGACTACTTGTGGTCTATGTATGCCAGTTCAGCTCAATACAACCACCCGCCAAGATATCCAGTCACCAGGATTTGTGGTGGCATTGACGGAGCTGATTCCAGAAGTGGAATTCTTAGTAAAATAGCTGCAGGTGTATTCGCTTATAAAGGAAATCTTTCCTGTTATAATCTTGGGCCCAGAAATGAAACTGAAACTGATATAGGCTGGAGATGGCAGGTAAATTTTATATTAAAGGCAACAATATATGAGTAATAAACCAAATAAATGCTCTCTGATTCACATACTTGAGCAGTAAATTGACCACTTCAATTCAAAAGGTTCAGTTCAGTATTGTTGTTACTGAGATTACATGAAAGGAAAAGAAAGGAAGCTTTGTTCTGTAGATTTAGCAGATGGAAAAGCATGTAAAAAGCTGTATCAGACTTAGCAGATGGAAAAGCATGTAAAGAGATGTAAAATAGGCTTCATTATAACCCCTCCTTTTAATTCCAAATAAAATAAAATACAAAGGTCTTTGATAGTATTTTTCACTTTTGATTTCTACTTTTGACAATGCTGGTGAAATTATATATGTGTATTAAAAAAAAAAAAAAAGGAGGAATCCTCAAAGTTTGTCTGATCAAACTAACATGTCAATCAAATTCAAACTTGTAAAAAAAAATGAAATGAGTACTGACGATCATGATTGCTTATAATATATACACTGAAGAAGCTTCTTTGTGTACTCAGAAATGCAGTGAGATGGTGATGCCAATAAGCACAGGCAATGATACTATGTTTCCACCGTACACTTTTGACCTTAGAAGTTTCAAAAATTACTGCAGTCAGTTTTACCGTGTCCCTCCAAGGCCTCACTGGGTCACCACCTATTATGGAGGCCATGTATGCATTTCAACCATCTCCTTTTTTAACAGTCAATTCTCAACTGTTTCATTGAGAACAAATTATTGCAAAAATGGCTTTCATTTATCTCCTCTTTCTTGTCTAAATTTAAATTGCAGGACATAAAACTAATCCTTCAGAGATTTGGCAGCAACATCATTTTTTCCAATGGACTTAGAGATCCTTATAGCAGTGGCGGGTAAACTTAAATCCTAAACACACAAAGAAGAGTAAATTTTACTTTTCCTTAATCTTAGATCTCTGATCTCTTTCTCTCTGTGAATACAGAGTATTGCACAACTTATCTGGCAGTCTCCTTGCGATCCATACAGTTAATGGTAACTCCTTGACTTCTCTGTTAAAGAAAGATCCTTGTTGGTATTTATTAAATACCAGTACACTGATCAGTGCATTGGACATGCCATTGTTTAACATTCTCAGATGGTTTCTTCCATGTTATTTTTAGCTCCATCTTTTTCCTTTGATTCATAGTCATAAATTTTAACTCCAAAGGTTTGTTTTGTTGGGGCTGATATGTTTCAAATTTTTCAGGGTCCCATTGCTTGGACATTTTACGCGCAAATGAAACCGATCCGCAATGGCTAGTGCAACAGAGAGAGACAGAGGTTAGCATCATTAAAGGATGGATCAGTGAGTACTATGCTGATCTTGAGAGGTCCAAACAATAGAAAAACCACACAAAATGGTGATTAAGGAGCAGGCTATTTTGGAAGAATATTTTTTTCTCCTTTTCTTCATCATCAAACAGAACTCACAAGGAGATGAAAAGCATGATATGTATGCCATTGAAAAATAAATTTATGAACTTGTATCGACTCCATCAAAGAATGTGAAAATCCATTTTCAGAGTCATGAAAGATTCTTAATAACTGGTCCTGCCTTATTTTCTTCCCTACTTAGAAGAAACATAATAAATAAATAAATAAAACTTGGAAATGATGGTGTTGATAGTGTCCTTCACTTGGAACTTAAAAGCATGAATTGAAAGCAAGTCAACCATTCATCTGGCTTTAATAATGGGTGCCTCTGGTTAGTGGATGCCTCATGAATCCAAATCTAAATGGATACCAAAGAGAGAAAGAGGGATGTGAGTTCTCATGGGATTGTTATTAGGATAGCTTAGGGATATTATTAAGGTATCAAGGATATATTAGTAATTGGGTTGGGAGTTTGGTTATAAATACAGTGAGGGGTTAAGAATGAAGGTAAGTAATTAGTGAGGGGTTAAGAATGAAGGTAAGTAATTAATGAGTATGGTTTCGGCTTGAGTAAGAATACTCAAGAGTAGGGAGAATCCAAGTACCTCAAATTACTTGGGAGTTATTTTGACTATTCTATCTTTTTATATTTCAATATATCGTCAGTGTTCGGGATCCATCAAGTTCATTATGTGGTTTTGGACCCTCTTATTAACTCTTGAAGATCTTTTGGAAAGCATAATGTAGGAAGTAATATTGGAAGTGGAAATTTGTTGAACTACTTCAAAATCTCAATGGCTTAAAACTGCTTCTCTTTTTGCTTTCAGTTGTGAGTTGCCAGATTATCTTCTTCTTCTTCTTCTTCTTCTTCTTCTTCTTCTTCTTAACTTTGTATTACTTTTCTTTTTTCTTCATATATTGGAAATGCTAGAAAAGAAAAACTTGATCACATCCTCACAAAGTGCTGCTTTCAACAGCATGCTCAGAGATCATTATAGCAGTGCTCCACTCAAGAGCAGAAGCTACAGTTTTTGATGACTTTCTTATCCAGTTCTAATTCAACCCACTTCATTCTGTCCTAGAATTGGCTTACATAGCTACATGCATCTTCTAAGAACCCCATATGCCATCATCTCAAAGAATATTGTCAGTCCAGATGAACCCCATTCCTCATCACTTAAAATCATGAAGATTCCACATAGCAATAACAAATCACTTTTGAAAAAGGGCTTTGGGTTTGAAATTAAACAACACTATTGGCAGTTCCAATTCCATTCACTTGTGTTGTGATCACTCCAATAGTCATAGTCAGCAAGAATAGGAATTGGGTAGGGTTTTGATGTAATAAACAACACATCACTTGATGTTATGTTATATTGGGTGATTCGAATCAAGAGCGGAGTGAATAAGTAACGAGGGGCGATTGCCCTCCCTTAGTTTGCCGCAACTTAAAAAGAATGAAGATTAAAAAACAACTTTCGGTAAAGTAACGATTTAGTTGGTACAAATTTTAAACTAGAGGGATATATATAAAGATTGATAAACGAATAGGGACCAAATATGTTTATAAATTACAAAGATTTAATGATTATTTTATAAAACTTAACACTTAATTTGATAAGATTTTTCACTGATAGAACCTATATTGGTACAAATTTTAAACTAGAGGGACTAAATTATGATAAACTAAAGTTCAGGGACTAAATCATTATTTTAATGAAAGTAGAGAGACTAAATCGTTACAAATTAAAGTTTTAAAAACTAAATTGTTACTTTAGTGAAAGTACTAGTAAAAATATAAGTGCTGAATGTATTTTTTAACCGAAAACGAAATACTTAGAAAGATTGTGGAGTTTTCCTCTCAATTTTTTTAAATGAAAGATCACAAAATTTTGTCCCTCCCTCGCAAAATTGCTGGCTTCACCCCTTGTTGGAATACATGAAGATTTATACATGTTGCACTATATTTCTCGTAACTCATGATACACTTGATCTAATTTCATACAATTATTTGGATAGACTTCAAGTGCAATTCGGAAATTTCAGATTAATCAATTATATTTCGGTAATGAAAAGTGGATTTCGAATGAATAAAGATTAAAAATATTAAAGTTAAATGACTTTGTTTGGACGTAGTCAAAAGGAATCAAACCAACAAAAATTGTCTCCACAGACACAGCTTCTAAAGTTGTATGATATTCAAGAAAGAAACAAGGCAATAAAAGCTTCAACATCAGTGATTCAAGAAGTTTCTCAGGAAAATGACAATGGAACATATTTTCTTGGGAAAATGACAGAAACAGAGAATGTTGCTGGTGATTATAGTGAGTTGAGAACTTGAGAGGCAGAAATATGGTCAGAAATTTTCCATTGTTGGGACCAAATTCTTTTAGGGTTCCATTTCAAGTTTGGTGTAAACCATTTGTTTGGGCAATGATGGCAGCATACTCCATGCGCTCTATGTGTGGCCCAAACCTAGTGAATCATTCAAAATGTTTGACCAAAATCTATTGCTCATTTTACTTTTTCTTTTTGTTGGAATGAAATCATTTTTTATCAGTTGAAGTCTACTTTTAAAATTATATCATAACGGTCGATGTTTAATTGTATAAAGAAAATATGACTTATCTTATATATTTGTATAATATCTTTTCAATTAACATAGTGATTGATTCAAGTGGGACAACAGTTCAATTGATAAATTTTAGTTGATTTAAGGATTTCGTTCTAAGCTCAAATTAATTGTTTTTACCTACATCAAAAAATAAACAAAAAAAGTTTAAATGAAATGATAGTAGAGAAAGAATGGTAGCGGATTGATTGATACATTTATAATTAGGAAATTGGTTCCTTGCGTCTCAATTGTATACTCCCTTCATTCTACGAATTCATGTTGATTTTGAACTTGTTTTGCAAAGCAATCGAATTTTGGACGGGCCAATCCTATTTTATGCGCGACAAATGTCTCGTGCCATGTTTCGTGAATACTATGCCCGATAATAATATTTTGTTTTTATATTTTTATAAATGTTTTTATCCAATTCCTTAATATTAGAAAAGTGAGTCAATTTACTCCTCTACTTCTTCTTCTTTTTATTTTTATTTTTATTTTTTTGGTTAGGTTGAATAATATCCTGAATTATGTATATTTTTATTTGTATTTTTTATTTTCACATTTCAAAATCTCACTATGGTTATTATAATAAAATAAAACCTTGCGAGCTTAGCTCAGCAGTCCTCAATCCCTCTCAAAGAAGTCATGAATTCAATTTGAATTCCCCAACTTGTTAAAAAAAATAAAAATAAAAAAACTTTATTTTATGAAGTCACTATTGGGCTGGAGCCCAAAATGGTAGAGCTTCTGTAATTAGCCCAATAAGAATCTAAAAATGGGCCAACAGGCTATCGACATTGGGTGATGTTGGGCCAGGCCCAATTATTGATTCGGGCATTACGCATCAACGTCCAACCCACCGGTGTAACTCAGGATCAGACCAGTCTAGCGGAGCACAGAGATGACCGTACAGTTCTCCGATTAGGGTTCATCAGAGGCTCAACAGAAAGTGTGAGGGAGAAACCCCGGAGAGGAGCCGGATCGATCAGAGATATGTTTGGATTGAAGCGATTAATACCTCATGCTTGCTCGATTCGAGCTTCTTTAACTATGCAGCTCTCTGGTTACCAGGAAAAATTCCTTGTTTTTCCTTCGCAGCATTTGTCTCACCTGATTTCCAACCGATTCCTCGACATTTATCAGGTACCTTGATTGCTTTTTTTAACATCCATTAGGTTTTGAGAAAATGTAACGAAATTTATTTGACGAACATGTTGGATGATTTGACCTTTTTTTTCTTCTTTGGTTGCTCTTTCGACAAAGAATTTTTACTTTATGTGGTTGTAAGATACTCAATAACACATGGCCGACACCATCTGATGCGAATTTATTTAAATGATTGCTCAGTTATGTTTCTTAGGACTAGAGGAAATGTACGTCCATGGCCGTCATATGTATTAGATTCTTCTTGAGGCAATTATTCAGGAATGCAGAGCGTAATTCTTCAAATTAAGTTTCTCTTTTTCGGATTTTTGCAGCTTGGAAACAAAACAGCCATTGAGAAAGAGCGCGCTCGGCTGTAAGTTTCAGTACAAAGTTATCGGCAAGTTTTAATTGAGACCGAAAAGTATCAACAAGCTTTGTTGATTTAAATTGTGACAGTGCAGATGAAATGAACAGAGGATACTTCGCTGATATTTCAGAGCTTAAGCAACACGGTGGAAAGGTAGTATATTAATTTTGATGAGAAGTCAAGTTAATTTTAGATGGTAGCGTAAGGCATTTTCTTTATTTTTATTTAATAAAAATTGATTTTGAAGATTGCAGCAGCTAACAAGATTCTAATTCCGGCTGTGGCTGCTGTAAAATTTCCGGATTTTGAAGTGAGCTACTCTGATGCTAAAACGTTGAAGCTACCAGTTAAATTTGATGCTAATGTGGTTGAAGCCAATAGTTCGGCCTTGCCTGTGGCCACTTTACTGTGTCTTTCTTTCAGGGCAAGCTCTCAGGTACGTTTTTTGTTTTGTTATAGTCAGTTGTGTTTGCATGGATACAATGTGGAGAAGTCCATAATAATCTCTATTATGCCTGTAAACACTGATATTATTATATCATTGGTTAGGATTTAAGAGAACTGTCATTTATCACTCCCAGATTCCCATTACTATTGCTATTAGAGGAATTTGAACTTTCAGTAAGCTGGCTAATGAACAAAACACAGTTATATGCCATAATCTTATGGGACAACTTACTTTAGTTTATTCTAGATTAGTGGCTGACAACATTTGAATTGGTGGCTTTAAAGACAATTGGTTTGAATTAAAGCTTGCGTCCTTGATCAAAGTGTCAACTGTCAAATCCAGGTGGTTGAATGAATTGCTTTCTTTTATTTTATTTTATGAGGAAAGATATTGTCTCACTTTTCTTTTCCCTTTTTCTTTGCCTAGAATAACATTTTGGAGATTCAGAATCTCAAATAATATGATTCTGATATAAGACTACTTCAATGTACTAAAATATGCTGGCCAACTTCATATTCAAATTTCAATGCTGTTTGGGAATGGTGTAAAATGTTTTGTTTGTTTTTTTTTTATAGGAAACAGAAAAATAGAAAAACATATTTGGACGGTGGATTTTTAAATGTTGCTTTAGTTGACTTATTCTCAAAATAGTCTTTAGTTGGTGAAGAATCAATTAAAACACGGGCTATGCAGCACAATGATCTCTAAACAACGAAAAAATCATTTTTTTAGAAGTTAGCAGAGAATAAAACAGTTTAAAAAAACTGTTCCACATGAAATACGTCCAAACAACACTTTGGTTTCCATATTTTACTTTGTCTTCAAGGAGAACTTGGAACTGGAAATTTTCATCAGACTTAGACAGGCAGGCTTGCATATGATTGATTCTTGGAGAACTTGGTTTCCATATTTTACTTCGTCCAAACAACACTTTGGTAACTAACAATCTTACTTTTACCCTTACAGCCCATGATTGATTCTTGGAGTGCTCCTTTTCTCGATGCCTTTTCTAGTTCAAAGAATGTCCAGCTATATGAGGTAATGCAATTCCATATTTAATCATATTTGACCCACTATTTGCTAATTTTGTTCATTACTAGAGCCACATCAGATGACCATGTTCTGTTGGAATTTGAAACCTAAGTGTGTGGTATGATTATCATATGTAATATTGGAACTCCGTTGCTGTGGCCTTGAGCTGTCATCTGATTAACCAAATTAGAAACCGAGTCCATAATGTAATGTTTCTTTTAGCCAGCTCATCATTAATGGTGTTTTGGGTATGCATGTTTCGAATCCAACTCTAACAGCATTTCGAATTTCCATTTGTCAGGTTTCATTTATAGATTCTTGGTTCTTATGTCGGAACCCGATTAAGAGAGTGCTTCTTCGGCTAATGAGGAAATCCAGTGACAATGCACAAAATGATTCACTTCAGAGGCAGGTTGTATACTCATTTGGCGACCATTATTACTTCAGAAAAGAGCTAAAAATACTGAATCTTCTCACTGGGTATGATGAGTTATTTCATTTCGTAGTGTTCCTTTTTTGTTTTCCATCAGATAAACTAGCAAACTAAAATGTTGTACAATTATTCTTCGCCAACATCTTTACCTCTTAGGTATATATTCCTGCTTGACAAATTTGGTAGAATAAGATGGCAAGGTTTTGGATTAGCAACTCAAGAGGAGTTGTCTTCCCTTCTTTCATGCACGTCACTTATTTTGGAAGAGAAATGAGGTGAGTGAAACAAATTTTATTTTTCCTTAACCCATTTCTTTATTTGCAAACATGGAAAGTTCTCTCAACTTCTCAGTGTTCACGTTGATCTTGTTTTTTTAAATAAAAATTGTAACTTCATCTTTTCAATGTTTTTCAGAAATTATCTGCTGATTCACCTCAGAACCGATGCAGCAAGAAAGATTAGCAGATGCTCGAGCCAGTACCGATCAATAAAGATGATCTGTTTTTCAAATGGTGTGAATTAACACCAAGGAAAGATTTTGTGAGGGCTAAATTTCTGGAAAGCAGAGTATTACATAATGAAGTTTACGTGGTCAAATGTGAGATGACGACTGTTGTGAAATGTATGCTCATTTGACTCCCAAGGTTTTGTTTGTAATTTGACATGTATCTTGTCCTTTTATTGTTGAGAGAACGCCAAGGTTAATAATGCCCCTTCACTTCTGCTAATGAATATCTTTCTATAATTTCAAAAGTTTTGTACTATTCTTTATTCTGTTGCATCAACTTAATATTAACGATTCTTTAAACGTTCACAAGTATTTTTTATAATTTAGCCTAATATCAAGTTTATGGGCACAGTTGCCTTTTGACTATGTGCCCAGAAGAAATTGTAAACGTAACAAAGTTTACAAACTAGAGAACCATTCATTGGGTTTGTAACTGTATTACAACAGACAACTCGGATGTATCATTAAGTATGAGCTCTTATAAGTTAAAACTTGTATAGAACCAATAGTTACATATGAAGAACTTTACAACGCAGTTGAGACCAATTCTAGTGGACTGTATATATATTAATTCAAGAAACCAATGAAAAAAAAAAAAAAAAAAAAGGATTACGAGCGACATGCGCACAAACGAAACTTCAGCGGCTCAATGGCTATAACTATACGATGGCATCTGAATATAATATACAGTGAAAGAATGAAGATCCTAATTTTCTTGTTTAGATGCTATGAGTGGAAGAAGCTGGTGAAGATGGATAATTGAACGAACAATACAAGAATGCTTAGCTGTAGAATAAGTCCGTCAGGCTGATTCTCCACGGAGCCACTGCCGCTGAGCTGCCCTGCGTTGACAGATTCACTCTGTCCAGTCTTGGAAGCTGTGGAAACATTTACTGACATTGAACCTAATATGTTGGAGAAAACATGTCAGAATGGATTTCATTGTTGCTTGGAAGTTGAAGCTGAAAACAACTTAAAATATAATTTGACATCTGAAAGAAATAAAGAGTTTTTGGTTTTTGGTCTAATGTAGCACAGCAAGATGAGTGAACCTCGTTTTTAATGCAATAGGAAATAATATTCGTGTGGTTGAATTATATTTCACAGCACAAAAACCTTTCCAGATTTCAAAGTACAATTAACTAGTGTGCATGTTTTGAGTGTGGAAAGAAATTTGTGTTCCGAATGTATTTTCATTATCCATGTGTCAAAACACGCTTTTAACCAGGGGTGTCGAAACTCACAGTCGTAGTTAGCCCATCCAATTCGTTGATTCGCTAAATCATAAATGAAGATTTTGTCTTTTAGAACAAGGTCTGCCGGAAAAAAGAGAGGCAATGTCACTATTTTAGGTTAGTAAATGGTTTTAAGACTCAAAGATCAAATCCCTGAACTCACCTCCTAGAATTGTAATCCCTTGACCTGGGATTTTCTGGAAACCAACACACCAAACAGTATTTCCACCCTGCAATGAAAATTTTATCAAACCCACTCCCAAAGCAGGATACAAGTTATGGGAATAAAGGTACGATTAAATAAAATTGATTCTATTTAATGCTTCTTACCTCTAAGGCATGAAAATTTGGTGTTTTTTAGGAAAACTATGACCTATTACAGTTATACAACTATGAGAATGTCAATGTCCAGATAATGATGGCTATAAACTTACAGCAGAGCTTTGTTGTATGAGATAGTCCTGAGGTCTCAAAACAAGCGATGCGCCACCGGCAAAGTTTAAGCTTACTTGAGGAAATGTGTCAGAGATGCTGTTATTATAGTCAAAGACGAAAGTGAAGAGTCAGATTCTCACAGTATATATAAACTTCAAACAGAAATGTAGATAGTAAATTAAATCAACCTGGAGGAGGTTATATAACACTGATTTCCCTTGAGAAGAACAGGCTGTGTCGTTTGTGAAACTAAATTCGTGATCTGAGTTACAAAATAGAGATAAATAAACGTTATAATTACTCAATATCCATTAAACTTCCAAGGATGAGTCTACTTCACCCTTCCTATAAAAGAAAATAATATATATAACAGTGTGAAACAATGATAATGAATGAATCATGAAGCGTCATGATGGTGCTTTTGACCATTTGAACAATGAGAAACATCTTAAAGTAAAACTCACAGCAACAACAAAAGAGTTGAAAGCTTCCTCAGCAAGGTATGCCAAAGTAGTGCCAGAGTCAACTATGGTTCCTTGGCCATTGGTTGTTGTAAAGACAGTTGGATTGATGGGTAACATTTGACCATTAACAGAGATGCTTTGCAGATTCAAGTTATAATGGGGCCTGAAAATTAATGCCAACAACAATCAGAAACCATATGCTTATGGACTTTATTTGATCCAAACCTTCAAATACTCGGATAAGTTTACAATGCTGACATTTCGATTGTAGGTTAACCAAGTTACTCAGAGACACCTCAAGACCAAAATAATGAAAATGGAGTTCAACTACTGATGGGAAATGAAAAAACGTACTGTGATGGGACTAGAGGAGTATAAACAACATTTGGCTCCACAATCTCGCCAAGGACCAATATTCCCCCACCACTATCATCTCCTTTCAAGCAGTGGGAGAACACTTTTGGTGCTATTCCTCGTGAAGACAGTTGCGAAATTACAGACAAGTCATGTTGCCCGAACCCGAAGATTCCATCAACTGCTCTGTCCGACTTAGTCAAGTCTCCAGTCTGTGATGTACTACACCTGTTTAATAAATGATAATTCACCAACCAAAGGAGTTTATACAAGTACAAAAACATACGATGAGTAGGACTAGTTTTCGAATGAAGCATAAGCTCACCCAAATACAACTGAAGCTGAAGAATTTGTAGTCATAGAACTCTCAACTACTATATCGAGATGCATCATGTCCCTAACGTAAAAGCCCGATGTTCCACTCCCATCTCCATACTGGAAGACATAAGCACATTGATTGCTCTGGCCCAAACAGGCAGAATCAGAGGACTGAACTCCAAGGGCGCAAATTTGGTCTGAACAAGAGACTGGAGAAGCTGTTGATGAGCTAGCAGGATCAAAGAAATTGAGCTGAATCTGTGAGGGGAGAAAACAACTGAATTGAAAATTTGTAGCAGCAAAAGGTTAGGGCTTAGCCTTTGGTGACACTTCCACCAGCTTAAAATGGACTTAAAACTCGTGGTAACACAGAATCACCTGGAGCCCACTAGTTTCTGGGCATCCATTGCAAGAGTTGCAGCTAACCCACAAAACATCACTTCCAGTATCGATCTGCACAAAGAAATCCTTCGGAGGATTACCTAGCTGCACTTTAGTGTAATAAAGCCTGTAGAACAACCAAAAAATTTTAGGCAAGCGAATAAGGTGATTAATGTATCAAGAAAGAGCCGGAACCCAAGGTATTGAAAGATCAGTTCATGGACAATGGCCATGATGATTGATGATACATAAAGATATCGGGAAATTTAAAAGTAAAACTAGCAAGTTCTTTAAAACTATAATTGGGAAAAAGAGAAGGCATAAAATAACAGAAGTATAATGTATTTCTGGAAAAAAGAAACCAGAGGTTATACATTTGTTAAACTAACAACAAAGCATCAATTTGAGCCGATTCATAAAGAAGTTTCAATCGGGAATAAAAACCCAAATATGTTCCAAAAATCAAGACATGTGTTCAAATTAGGAAAGGTGAACAAAAATTCGAAAGGATAGATAAAAGCATAAATTAAAAAAGATTCGTTCCCTTCCCTTCCCTTACCCAACGAGAAATGGATCATAGGTCCCGGCCACAGGAAAATCAATGACACCACCAGAAGACTGCAACATTCTACCATGTCTAGCCCGGTCCCGGCCTCGGAGTTGAGCCATTTCGACCCCATGATTCGTCGGAAAAGCCCTCTCCAGACTCAGCTTGGCCGGAAACCCGCAGAGAACCGTGGCCGCCTGAAGCATCAGCACCGCGGCGACCACCGACACTGCGGTACGAACAATCGCGGCCATTCCTGTATCCCTCCTCAAATTTCGGTAATCCACCAACGGAAGCGATTAAATACAGAGTAAATGAAGGAACAAAGACAAAATATCAGAAAACAAGGACGAAGAGAACTATGGGGAAATAACCGAGGCGCAAAGTCTTGCCGATGTTCATCCTAGAGAGAGAGTAGCGAGAGAGAGGAAAAGTTCGAAAGGGATAAAAGTCTAAAACAGAAGTTTCGGTGAAGAAATTGGGATTACGCTACCGCTGCTCTGTTCTCTGTTACGAAACTATCAATTTTAACATTCCAGCCTATCATTTTATTTCTTTATATATATATATATATATTATTTATTTATTTATGTATTTATATGTCTTTTTCTTTCTTTAACAAAAAAAAGGGTTCCAATTCGAATTAATAAATTATGATTTATTATTCCTATGCTCGCTTTTTGCAGGCTTCGGCCGTCCCTCCTCCTGTTTTCCTGTTTGGTAAACGCAATAACAAATTCTGTTTTTTCTTTTTCTTTTTTTTTTTCCTTTTTTAAAACAACAGATTATGTTTTTTGTTTTTCGATCTCGTATTAAACGCTGCCGTCGCATATGGACCTCTATTTTTATCACGTGATTGTGATATTCCCTTGCTTTTAAATCTTGCTCTGATAGAAACGAGGACCAAAATAAAAATATTCAAACAAGGACCAAACCGAAGTTTTTTTTCCCTCTCGACTCCTAAATGTTTAGTTTTAATCACTTGGTTGTCAAAAAATTTACAATATAAATTTTAAATAGGTGGCTATAATATATTTTCTCTAAAATTTTAAGAATTTACCTTTGGTATTCATTATGGTTAACTAATTTGTTGTAAAAAAAAACTACTTGAATTTTTATCAATAATTTTTTATTAATCATTTAACAATAATTCAAATATATTTGAAAGTATACCACTTAAACTACTTTTATTTTAATTCAACAGTAATTCACACATGTCTCAAGGAGTCATGAATTTGAATTCCCTAATCACTAGTTGTACTCAAAATAAATAAATAAATTATTTTTATTTTAGTTTAATAGATGTAGGGTGGAGTTTGGAAAGGTAATAAATATCTTGTGGTTAAGTTATGTTTAGATTAAACTATTGGTTTTGAAGTTTTGTTCATGCAAAAGTCATTATTAATGTCACAAATAATACAACATTTGTTCCGAGAATATTCTATGAACCAATATAAAAAGAAAAAATATTTTTTTACATAAGATATATTTTGTCTTCCAAAATAGTTGAACTTGATTAAAAGATGATTTTGGAGGAAATGTTTGAAACAATAGTATTAGGGTGTATTTGAGAGTGATGGTACACTAAGTAATTTTGAAAATAGTGATCTAAGTCGATTTTTTCAAAATCACTGTCTAAGTGATACCTTAAAATCGTTATAAATTTTCCTAAAATAAATTTTTTAATTTGTCAAACATGATTAAGGGAAAGGGAAATGATTTTGACAATTCAAAATCACTCTCAAACACACTCTTACTATATTGGTGGGTATTGTCATAAAACACGCATTACTAGCTAATATCATATATATTTAAAATTTTAAGTTAAATTATAAGTCAATAAACTTTCAAAGTAGTGTTGAACTTTAATAAGCGTCTCAATAAGTCACTTAACTTTTAGTTTCTCCTAAAAGATAGATTTCTAAAGTTAGAAAATACGTGTCAACATAAGCACTCATCTCTAAACAAAAGGTTGTACGTTCGAATCTCACCCCAATTTAATTTTGTGTTTAATGGATATTTCTCATATTTGGCCTTTTATAAACTAATATATTAAGACACGTCATAGATAAAATTGAAAGTTTCAAGCTACATATTAAACCCCTTCAGTTCAAAGACCTTTTAAACACAATATTTAAAAGTCCATCAACTAAATTTGTACTTTAACCAACATTTAATTACAAGATTGTATTTTTAGAATATAAGATACGAAAGATGGAGATTCAAACTCATAAATTTTTGATCGAAAATAGGTACTTGGTTGAGTTCTACATTTACAGAATTGTTACGGAAATAATAAATAATAATAATAAAATATTTGAAAATCGTACATTTTGAGCGTTATGTTATTCAAGGAGGGACTGCGATGGCTGGACCTGGTTGTAAAACGGGAATTAGCATTCAAATTCAAATTCTCAATTTTATTTTTATTTTATTATTATTATTATTATTTGTACTGCAGCTTTTTCGGCATCGCATTCCCTCGCTGGTGGTCCCCACTGGGAATGTGAATGCGAATCCCCTTCCCTCCCCAGAAGAGGAATTCCAAGCACTTCTCACTTCTCACATTTTCTCTCTTTTAATATTTTAAAATGTTAATTTGACTACAAATATAAAACATCTTATTATTTTCCCCGTAAACTGAGTTTTCTATTTTATTTTATTTATTTATTTTCATTATCATTTTCTCAAAGACGCACTACAAAAATTATTATTTGATATCTAGAAATAGGATAAGCATTTAAAATATAGCATATCAAGCATAACAAAAGTTCCGAATTGTGAAGGTAGTACTAGGGAAGAACATGAAGACTCGGTAAAACATAAGCATTATATATAAAAAAAAAAAATTAAAAGTAGCATATTCAAAATTTTTGTGAAAAATTAAAAAACATTACAATTCAAATAAAATAGATAGGAGAATTCCTTTGATGTTTCATCAAGGTTGACTTTTGAATGTCCAAAGGGGCTCTAATTAAAATTATTGGATTGGTGGAAGTAATTAAATGAAAATGATTTTTTTCCTTTAAAGTAAGAAAAAGAAAAAGGGGAAAAAAAAGTAAGAGTCTTGGGTGAGGTGCGCTCTTTTGGAGGGTAGGTCCAAGTCATTTTTTCTTAATTGCTAAGTTTGGAGCGGGCATTCAAAACAGGTTAAAAAGGTTTTTACTTAGTTCACTGATCTTGATGGGATCTATTTTTTAAGTTGATTGCTTGTTTAATTTGTCAACTTTTGATACCTGATACCGTATCAATATTTTTAGATTCTATCTCAAAATTAATTGATAATACGAGGAACAACCTACTTATATTATAAACTATTATTAGATCTTTATATTTTTAAATACTGTATTCTTAATCATTAACTTTATGAGAGTAATAACAATTTCTCCACTAAATTATATTGAATGATTCACGATGTAACATTTTTTTTTTCAATACAACATATATAAGAGGTGGGAATTTTAACCTTCAACTTTTGAAGAGAGTGAATATATATTATTATTCCTAAGCTATGATCATGTTGAAAGTATGATCTACAAATTGATATGTTATGTCATCTAATGGTTGCATTGAGTAAATGTCGTGAAAACATTTTAAAGTTCTAACACTTTTTTTGGTCACCTAAACATACTAAATGGTCCCTAATCTTAGAGTTAATACTTAATTTAGTCCAATGTATTAGTTCTTGGCCGTCTCCATCATCGGGCATTTTCAAGGTTAATATTGATGCCTCTTGTAGTGGTAGATTGAATATCATCGAAGTTGGAATTGCCCTACGTTGATAGGGACTCTTCTGACGCTTCATTCCAAGTCTTACCTGACATCTTTATCCCCTCTTATGTTGTAAATCCTCGCAATTCGAGAAGGGATCAATTTGATAATTTCACTTAGCTATTCAAGACTTTTGGTTGAATCAGACTTGTTAATGGCTATTAAGCTCATCAATTATCAACTACATTCTATGGGGAAGAAACGACTTGGTTGCATGAAACACTAATGTATTGATATTGAAATATTAAAAAATATATTTAAATTTTTAGCCAAATTTCAACAATAAAAATAATTTTTTGATTTTTTTTAATTTCTAAAATTTTACTTAGATTTTGAAAATATTTTCAAAAACATATGCAAACACAAGAATCACCGGAGGGAAAATGTGTTTCCAAGCTCAATTTTTAAAAACATAAAATACTTATCAAAACAAAGTATAAAGTATCTGCAAATCATTATATTAATTTATTTCCTTTTGCATGATATGATTCTAAACTTATCAACGAATTTGAAATAATTACTGACCTTATGATATAAGGTACATTTATATTATATTATATTGGTTGCAGTTGGATAACAAATATATGATTAAATTTATCATAATTCATCTACTTAAATTTTTTGGTTCATTTCACGTTTAATCATCTTTTAAGAGTTTGGAATCCAAAATTTAATTATTATATCCCATCATTTTTATAAAAACTTAATTTTGAGCACGACAGATATAGTGAGAACTTTTTAATTCCACCATTATATATCGTACTTCTTTCTCTGTCTTTCCATGATCCTTTTTCCCCCAAATGCCCAAATCTAGGTTCATAGCTTTCCACCATCATTGTTTTTTTTTATTAAATTATGTGTAAAAAAAAAGATTTGTACTTAAATTATGTAAATAAAAAAAAAAATTCAATTTGCCCCGTCCAAATACCAATACGGACTTAGTTTTGTAGTAATCGACACTTGTCTCTAACCAATCATAAATTCGAATTATCCACCCAACTTTTTTTAAAAAAAGAAAGAAAAAATTAGCACCCATCCAAGGATGAAAAATCTCTATTTAACCTAATTTACTTCTCTATCAAAGGTAATTTTGATTTTTGAGGTTACGAAATAAAGTATCCTCTCATCTTTACCTAGCATATTCAACCACTCTTTATTTCAACATTATTTTAATATATTAAGTAGTGATTTTTTATTAATTCTCGACTCAACGAATCGAAGTAGTTGCTGATGTCATAATATAAGGTACATTTGAAAGTTATTTTGACATATCTAAAATCACTTTTGTCATTGTAAAAAAATATTTTCTTTTAAAACGGTGATATTAGATAGACGAATAAAATTGATTTTAAGAACATCTAAAATTATTTTTAAATGATTTTTGAAGCATTGGTTAATAAGAGATTTCTGTTGGTACTGCAAGAAATCCTTCAAATCATTCATAAATCATTCCTATAAAATGAATTGTAATTAGATATCTTTTTCAAAATTACTTATTTTATAATATTCTCAAACATGTCTTATTATTGACAGTAAATAAATTTTAATTATTAATTTATAAGAGGATTAAAATATTTAAAAATTAAAGAGAAGTCAGAGAGGCGAACGAAAGTATAGAATATATAATATAACACGTTTGATAATTGATGGGTAAAAAGAAGAATGCGGACTATATTTTATAATTTTAAAGTAATGTTTTATAAATTTGTTTTGTTATTTGGGAAATAGGTTATTATATGCCGAAATGAAATCTGAAAAGTTGTGGGTCACGCAGTCTGCTTTGGCAGAACCCAATGCTCAATCATTTCAAATTTTACTTTTCAAAAAGGTTAAGCTTCAATTCCAACACATTCTCCAATCTCTAGTTTACCATCGCCTTATTGTTCAAAATAAAATAAAATAAAATAAAAGTTTACCATCGCCTTAAAGTAAAACATGTGGGCCCCACATTATATATAATATAGATGTGTGTGTATTTCTTTGGAAATGTTAATTTTTTATCTACACGGTTTAACAAAAAGAATTGTATCCAATATAGCTGAGTGTTAATTGACATATATCTATAATTAAGATATTGTAAGTTTATTTATCCTTCTTAGAGGTAAAATAGCGATGACTAATATATTTTTTATATTAATTTCCCTAATTTCGTAGAAGGAATCTTATTGTGTAGGATTTATTAAATCCAAAATCAAATTTGATTTGAATTTGAAATGAGTGGAGGAGTTTCCCTAAAATACCTCCCCTCCCTCACTCTATCACAATATGTGAGTGATACATGTTGGTTTTAGTGTGAGAGTCACATTATGAGAAAAAAACCACTAAGAAAATTGGTAGAGAGATTTTCTACTGTAGATACGTGCTGTCTCAAATTCTTCACACGGTGAAATGTGAGATTTTTTCGTTCGTGATTAATCGATCGCTACTTGATTTTCGCAGACTGTACTGCGACACTACAAAAGATTATACCCAATCCTACGAATAACCTAACATATATATAACATATTTAGCTCTTTGTTTTGTAGAAGTAACAATTTTTTTTAGTTTGTAACGATTTAGTTCTTACATGTTAAATTGAAAACGATTTAATCCCTAAATTTTAATATGTAACAATTTGGTTAGTCCCTATCATATAAAATCTTGTTAAGATTTGATAGTGTTTCGTAAATTGATAAACTAACGAGGGACCAACTGTGTTTATAATTACAAATATTAAATCGTTATATAATAAGAATCAACATTTAATTTGATAAGATTTTTTATACCATAGATTAAATTGTTTTACTCTTCTGTTTAAAAAAATTGTTACAATTTTCAAATGTCAAGAATTAAGTTCTTACCTATCAAAGTCAAAGTATAAACCTAATTTTTTTTAGGACAGGTATAAAGCTAAATTGTTATTTCAACAAAAAAATATCGGACCAAATTTATTTTTTAACCTAAAAAATATTATATGCATTAAATAAATATCATAAACTTGACTTTTTCCTCTCTTGAAACCAAATGATACTATTCCTATAAAATTTCAAAATTGCTTATATATTTAAAATTACCTCTTTTTAATACTGTAATTAATATTGTCTTAATTGAACAAAACTAGTAATTTCAATATTTAATTAACAATGGAGCAGGTTAACGAGACATGGAGTAGGAAGGAAATTTCAAACAATGTTCCAGACTTATCAAAGCTAATAATTTCTTCCCACCATTATTTTAATGAAACTTTAAATACAGAAGTTTTTGTTTTATTATTATTTTTCTTCTGAGGCCCTAACTGATAAGTCGGCATTAAAATGACGAGGGATCAACCTGCTCTGTCCACACATTTTTATTCTCTTAAGAAATTCGAACCTATAATATTTTGGTCAAAATCTACTTAAAATAAAACTAAGATATAACTTTATGATCGCATATAAATATCTTAACGTGTTGAATTATGTTTAGGCTGACCTAAAATCTACATTGTTGAAGTTTGGAAGTAGTCGCAGTAACAAGACGGGTAAAATAAAATTTGGCCTAAAGTAAGCTAATTTAGAGGTAAAGCAACGAAGTTTGGTGGAGAATAATGGAGGAAACTCGATTTGATAGCTTGGTTGTTGATCAAGCGGAAAGCGACGCCGTTTTTGGCAATTAAATAAGCTCTAACCACCACATAATTAATTCTAGCTATGTATACCATTCTTCAAATTTCAATATTGATATTTCGTTTATTAACAAACTCATCTGTTAAATGTTTTTTTTTTTACAACATGGGATGCATATTCAAAGTTATCGACCATTCTTCTATTTAATGAATCTATGTAGTTTAAAAGTGTTTACGACAGTGATTATCCACTAAAATGTCGTTGACCTCTTTTGATATTTTTTCCCTTTTTTCGAGGGAATTACAAAAATATCTCAAAATAAATATGTATTTTATATATAGCATCAGGTTTAAAATTTTACAAAAATGACATAAATCGAAAACTTATACAATTATAGGAGATCAACCAAAAACCACATTTCTGATAAGTTTTGGAAAAAAAAAACAAAAAGTAATGATATTTTTATAAATACATGTTTATTTTATGTCATTTAATACAACTTCTCAACTCGAACTATCTGAAACGAAGTTGAATCTTGTATCTCATTGGATAATAACGTTCAATATTGTGTCCAATAGACATGCAAATTTTTTAAAATAACAAATAGGATAGGGACTCGTTAGCACGAAATTGAAAGTTTAATGATATATTAGACACAAAATTAGAATTTTAAAAATTTATTGGATAGTTTTTAAAGTTCATAAATCCATCCGATACAACCTCAAAATTTCATATACTAACCTTATAATTTAGCAATTGTATTATTATTTAGTATTTGAAATATGATACAGACTTTTTTTATTCGCATTTCTATTATTTTAAAATTTTAATTTATTATTGTAATGTTTCAATAATTTTTAATTAACTATTTACTAACAATACTGTCAACTAACCATAGCTTAACTACTTAAAATATTTATTTCAATTCAAAACTCACGTGAGTTCGAACGCCTAAATATTGTACTAAAAAAATAAGGCTGTTAAAATTTATTTATAATATGCAAACGTGACACTGAAATTTTGATTGGCAAAGTTTTTCTAATTCAAAGAAGATTGGACATGCTTGACAAATGACAACCATGAGTTGGCCCAACTCATAAAATAAGCGACCAGCCCATTCAAGGTAATATGCATATATTAAAAAAAAAAATCTTTAATACAACAAGAATATGATAATTTAAATATCCAATCCCAAGAAAATCGTGGTTGTAATTTATCATTAATTCACGTAAAACAATTGTAAAATAAACAACAAAAAAAAGGTTAAACTAGTTAAAATTATCAACAATACTTTTAAACTAACTTATATTCGATTAAAAAGAAAAACTTACTTTCAAATTATGGTATCTATATTTTTGTATTATTATTTTCTAAAAAATAAATTAATATGAAATTTATCAGACAATAGTTTATTCAACATATTATCTTTAATCAATGTCAATTATATATTGTATAATTCAAGATCATTCCATTCAATAAGTAGAGATCCTTTCTTTTCCTTCATTTATTTTGATATGAAAATTATTTAATAATTCATTTAGACAAAGAAAGATAGTAGTGCAATGCATATTGTTTTGACAATATCGAAAATAATTTATCTATCTATATTTTTAATAAAATATTAAATTACATTATCAACCTGTTTTAATTAAATAAAAGATTATATCGATAAGTATAATATTATATATATATATATATATTTTTTTTTTTTCGAGGAATTGGAAGTATTTTATATTTTAATATTTGATTGTAATGATAAAGAAATTAAACAAATTAATTAAATTCAGTCAATTAGAAGTTAAAACTTTTCGTGCAAAGATGAGGAAACCCTAATCGAACTCGTATTCACGACTCTCCAATCACAGATACACAGCATAGGCGTGTGGGACCCACCGAAACTTTTTCCTTCTGTTTGGAAAATAAATTATTCTCATTAATTCCGCAGTGTTCCTCTTTCCCGGCAGTAGGTACGCACCGAATAAACCCTAATCGCGCTTGTCGCGACATCACGACCGAAGCCCTAGCTCAGATTTTCTTTCAGATTTATCTCCGAAACTCCAGTTTTACTAACGATATAGTTTTCATCTGCTCTTCTAAAATTCTTTATTTAATCTTCATTCATCTCGTCAATGGCGGACGCTCGGAACGGCGATCGGTGTGAGGAGACTGACTACACCTCGGAGGACGAAGGGACTGAGGATTATAGGCGAGGAGGGTATCATGCGGTTCGTGTTGGGGATTCCTTTAAGAATGGATGCTATGTTGTTCAAAGCAAGCTCGGATGGGGTCACTTCTCCACTGTTTGGTTAGCTTGGGACACTCAGAAATCGGTATGTTTTCTCTCTCTCTCTCGCAATTTGGAGTTATGGATTTCTTTTTTTGTTGGTTAGGAACGAGAAACAAGAAGAAAAGAGACGTGGTGAATGTTGAATGCACGTTGGAGAATTAGTTGCCAAGGAACTGAATCCATTTGTTTATTTTTACTGAAAAATTTGGTGGGATTGGTGGGTTTGAATTCAAGAAAAAGAAGAGTTTAAAACGAGATTTTTGTTGTCTTGCTTTCTAAGAATTAAAATACTGAAAGGGATAAAAGAGTTAAAAACATGCATATTGTATTCATCCCCTTCTTCTAATAGTTGAAAGGAGCGGGATCAGTCCTCACAGCACGCATCTTGTTTTGAAGATTCATTGTCGAACTCTGAACTAAATGTTTTGCTTCCAATTTTAACTTTTTGTGGTAGCTCTCGTACATTCTGTGTCTAGGTTCTACTGATGTTGCCTTGTCTTATTTTTTTTATTTCACTATTTGTCCTTTGCAAGGTGTTCAGTTTTCAGCCAATAGGATTACTTTACGCTGTTTCGTGATTATGTGCGGAAATCCAAGCCAGGCACTTAGTTCTTTAATAACACTAGAATTTTATTGTTTGTAGCGTTATGTAGCTTTGAAAATTCAAAAGAGTGCTCAGCATTACACGGAAGCTGCACTGGATGAGATTAAGATTCTCAAGCAGATAGCAGAAGGAGATTTAGAAGACAAGAAGTGTGTTGTGAAGCTTTTGGATCATTTTAAACATTCTGGCCCAAATGGGCAGCATGTTTGTATGGTTTTTGAGTACCTCGGTGACAACCTATTGACTCTTATTAAATATGCGGATTACAGAGGGATTCCTCTTCATATGGTGAAGGAAATTTGTTTTCATATTTTAGTGGGATTAGATTACTTGCACAGTAAACTTTCAATTATACATACTGATTTGAAACCAGAGAATGTATTGCTTCCGTCTATGATTGATCCATCAAAGGATCCTAGAAAATCAGCAAATCCTCTCATCCTTCCGAACAATAAGAATAGAACTTCGACTAGTTCTGATGCTTTAAATGATGTTAAGAGTTACAGTGGGGATCTTACCAAGAACCAGAAGAAGAAGATAAGGAAAAGGGCTAAGAAGGCAGCTCAGGGCCGTTCAGAGAGGGAAACTATTGAAGATGTAGATGCAGAAGACTCTACAAGAGCTGGCCCAGGAGATATTGATAATGGGGTTAAGTTAAATGGGGATTCGACCGAAATATGTAAAGATGGTTCATTGAACGAAGGTGGGATAGTAAATGCTGATGATGTAAAGGATGCTTGCGAAGGGAAGAAAGGTCATAGGAGAAGGAGCCAAGAAACAAGGAAGAGACTGCTGGCAGCTGCTGATCTTAAGTGCAAGCTGGTTGATTTTGGGAATGCATGTTGGACATACAAGCAATTCACTTATGATATTCAGACTCGGCAGTATAGGTGTCCTGAGGTTATTCTTGGATCTAAATATTCGACTCCAGCAGATATGTGGTCATTTGCTTGTATTTGCTTTGAGTTGGCCACTGGCGATGTTCTTTTTGATCCACATAGCGGCGACAACTATGAAAGGGATGAGGTTTGTTAAGAACTTTTCTTCTTCTTTTATTATTATTTTATAAACATTTTAAATTTTAACCTTACATTTGTTATCTAAATCTCACCTCTACTTTCTAATAATGTTCCTACTCACAGTAAGGTCCCACGTTTTCGAGTATTAGAAAACTGTGCTGGAAAGTTGTATGTTTGAGTTCTTGATGAGTTATACTTATGCTGTGATTATTTGATGCATTTCTTCTGCTGTTTGTTGGAACAGCATAACTTAGAATTTCATCTGATAATGAAATACTGTAACAAATTGGTTCAATTCTTGAGGCTCAATTTACTTTCAACCGTGTTGTACACCGCACAGGCCTGCTGAATAGTTCGCTAAGACTGTCTTTTGGAAAATTTGAAGAATTTTGGTTTCAACTACATGCATCACTTTCTGATTTTTTTAAACCATAATGTATCTAGTTTTGTTTCCTATCCAAAAAAAAAAAACCCAAAATATATCTAGTACCTCAGCTAAGGGTACTGTACTTAGCTTGTAGGGTGTATATACTCATTGCCCTCATTTTGTATTCGTTGTGTTAGTATTAAGATAGTCTTTGTTTCTTATTTTAAAAAATAACTATATGCATGCCATGTCAATATCCTCGGCAAATGCATTCCTGAGAAGAGCAGAACGTAATTGTGCTGTAACCATCAACTTGTTACATGGAAGTTCTCTTCCGGAAGTTGTAATTTCTGGTATTTGTTTCACAGGATCATTTAGCATTGATGATGGAGCTTCTTGGAGTGATGCCTCGCAAGGCAAGGGTTATATAAAACCTTCTTTTAAACTAATATTTAAAGATATTTTTGCTGTTTCTTGAATACCTAGCATGAAATGTTCTCATATATTATGAAAAATATCCCCCTACAGATTGCATTAGGTGGTCGCTATTCCAGGGACTACTTCAATAGATATGGAGAACTGAGGCATATTCGTCAATTGCGCTTTTGGCCAATTAACAAGGTCTTGATTGAGAAGTATGATTTCAGCGAGCAAGATGCTAATGACATGGCTGACTTTCTTATTCCTATATTGGATTTTGCACCTGAAAAGAGACCAACAGCAGCTCACTGTCTTAGCCATCCGTGGCTGAGTTCTGTCCCAAGAATTCTTGAATCTTCTGTATCAAGCCATCAAAATCAGCCCATAGATCGGGATGTTTCTACAAAAATAAGCGAGAAGGATGAGAGAGAGGCCATGGAGATCGGAATGGGTAACATAGCTATTGATGGAACATCAAGATCGACGTCATCAAAACCAACATAATTAAAGCCTTAACACGTGTGGCATCTCAGGGCATATCTTGTGCAATATAATCCTGGTTTGTTGCTGCTCAGGGCTTCTGCTGGAGTCGGAAGCATTCATAATCCATCTTGATTTGCAGTGATCCTACACACATTATGAAGCAATTGTCTTTTCTTCGAGAGGGTAGACCAGTTTTTTCGTAGGCCCTTTTCGAGCTACTCCAAACATCAGAATGTTTTAAGCATTTGTTGGTTTGACAGAGCCCCTTCGAGTATGCTTTGCTTATCTTTACAACTCTGATTGTTTGTAGGTCTCTTGTAGCGCAATGCTCTGGGTCTGAACTACTTCCTGAAACCTTGAACTGATTAAAAATGTAAATTTTTTTGGAGCTAGATTCGTGCCATTTTGTCTGCAGTAAAGTTGGTGATCTTTTTTTTTTCTTTAATCACAAGATTATTGATATAGACTGGAAATAATTAGATTTTTAGTAGGTTTTGTGAGAATTGGTTTTTAATGAGATATCTTCATATTCCCTTTAGATATTTATTTATTTATTTATTTTAATTTTTTTAAGAGGTATTTTTAAGAAGAATAGCGTTAAAAGATGTTTTTTTTTTCCTTAGTTTGAATTATTCATTCACTTTGTATTTTGTCTTTACAGGCCATGATCATGTTGGCACTTGGCAGTTCGAAAACTTCCTTAGCAATGGGGGGACTGTTCGGAGCTCTTTATGAATAAATTTGAGGACTAAATATTCTATGAAAAATATGTTTTAGTTAATGTTGCATAATTGGTTATCTAAGTTAAGTTATTTACTTAGTTTGAAATCCGCATGAGGTAGTATGGTGTATCTATATCAAATTAATTATTAACAATGAAAATTTTTTTGTATGCTATTTTCGTAATTTTCTTTAACAACTACGGTCCTTTAAAATAAATGCAAAAATTTGTGACTTACAACAAATTTCTTAATTTATACATGTCAAGCCATTTTTTTGTAAAATTTGTGTTCAAATTTTGTAAATTGGATTAAAATGGTAACTTTGGAAAAGTATAGGGACCAACACGAACATTTTAATAGTATGTGAACAAAAACTAATTAACCTTGAAATTATAAGGTCTAAAATGGACAAAAGCTAAAAATATATTAATAAAAATAATATTTTAACATTTATTTAATTAAGTACAAGGTCATATATGGAATAAGATTGGATAAATATGGTCAATCCAAATGTAACTCGACGGATATAAGACACCTATTTTTGTTCAAGTAAAAAATGATAAATATGAAATAATTATTGATAATTTGTGCTCGAAATATTGGGCCCGGCCCGATAACGAAATTGGTACCTGGTCGAGTGCCGGAGAGACTGGGAAGCCGGGAAATTTTCAGGCTATACGACGTTAGCTTTACAGAAACTTCTGGAGGGAAACCAAGGTTGAAGACGACTACTAGTCTACAAGCTCATCGTGTTCTTGAAGCTCGTTATGGAGCTGGGCGACCCTGTGGAAGCGGAATTGGAGCAAGACTTTGAACCAGTAGAAGGTCGGAATGGACCCTCTCACCACCCTTCTGCGCCACCTGATGAGGTTACGATTCAACCACTTATCTTCTTCCACATTTTATAGCTTTTTATGGTTCAGTTGATGCTCTGCAATTTCCTTCGGAACTTAAGCGAGGCACTGCATTTGTTCATTCAGTTGCGCTATCCTGGTTTTTCTTTGTTACTTGAATTCACGGAGTAAAATTATGCGATGAATTGGAATTACAACGGTGATAAGTTAGTTCGTTGTTCTCTTCTTCGTGGTTTTTGTTGTAGAAAGTCTTGTTTTTGAAATAGAATAGCTAAAAAACTTGAGGCCGAGACAGTTGATTTAATATCTTATCAACATCGATTTTCAGTTATTTGATATCTCGACGACGGTTGATCCTAGCTATATCATCTCTCTAATACGGAAACTTTTGCCATCTAACGCAAGTAACCCGTGCAAATCTGATGAAGATGATGATCGTGACGACCCAGGACAAGGATCAGTGGCCAAAATGGATGAAAGTGATGCCTGTTTATCAGGCGACCGAGTCTTAAGTCCTTCAGGGACGGTAGGTAAATGCCAGGGAATTGAAATTACGGATGGTTCTGATAAATTTGCTGATCAAGAAGGTGAGGAGGAAGGCTCCTGCCCTAGATTGGAGCAACCCATTTCATCATCAGAAGAAAAGGTCTGGGAAGAGTATGGCTGCATTCTGTGGGATCTTTCTGCGAGTAGATCTCATGCAGAACTTATGGTACTCAAGTTTCCTCTCCCTCGTACTGTCGGTTTGTTCCCCCACACTCACACATACACAAAAACACACTCTCTCAGTTATGGCCACTTGTCTTGTTAATAGAAGAAGTTGGCTGATTATGTTAAAAAACATGTTCTTCTAAGCATCGTAGTCATTATTATTGGCCTTTCCAACTCTCGTTATTTATACTCTTTCTTCTCTTGCTGATACCCTCCAAATTTGGTGTAGTGTTGATATGGAAATGATATGAAACTTTACTAATGGAACCGGCAACATTAATGTTTTAGGCATTCTAGCAATTGTGTCATCATGAATTTTGTTGCCACATGCAATTAGAACCCGTTTTCATTTATTTAGTACTCACGTTTACATATTTTTCAGGTTCAGAACCTTGTCCTTGAAGTCCTTTCTGCGAACCTTATGGTCTCACAATCTGTGCGTGTTTTGGTACGTGACAATGTGACATATAATTTAAACAATCCTTGTCCATTGTGTTAGAAATTGCATCCATATCTTTTATATTCTTGCAAAGAGATGGATAAACAATATTGCTATGGAATTTTGAGGATTTCAGTCGTGAACTGCTTTAGATCCATATTCAAATGATCACTTACTGCAGGAGATTAGCCTTGGAATTATTGGAAACCTGGCCTGCCATGAAGTTCCCATGAAACAAATAGTCGCTAAGAGTGGATTGATTGCAATCATTGTGAACCAGTTGTTTCTAGATGATGCTCAATGCTTATGTGAAGTTTGCAGGTAGCATAAAAATGTATGCCTTTGTAATCAATTTATATAATGTCCAATCGCAAATTACATGCAACTTTCTTTTCCCAATGTTTCTATTGGAGGTCAGGTCTACACATTCATACCCTGCCATTCTATGTTTCCACACCTTATATAGGAAAATTTTTGTTTCCCACATTCGCCTTTATTGGTACCTCTTCTTGTGGCATGCAATTGTTATGACATGTAGAATATACATGTACTTTTGGGCTTTGACATTTTCTTCAATCCTTCTACTCGTTTGTGTAACGTATACATTTTTTTATGGTTATTATGGCTAACAGGTTATTAACTGCGGGTATTCAAAGTTGCAAATGTATCACATGGGCCGAGGCTTTGCATTCTGAGCATGTTCTTTCTCGTATTCTGTGGGTTTCTGAGAACACTTTAAATCCACAACTTATTGAAAAGGTATCAGAATCTAGTTCATGTGGAAGCAAAGAACATAAAGAGTTACAGTAAAATTGTAGCATAGTATCATTGTGATGCCAAAATATTAGCTTGATCAGTGGCTTAAATTGTTTCTTTCTTGATCAGAGTGTTGGACTATTATCAGCCATTGTTGAGAGTAAGCAGGAAGTTGCGAAAATTCTTCTCCCTTGTTTGACGAAGCTGGGTTTTTCGAGTGTTTTGTTCAACCTTTTTGCTTTTGAGATGAAAATATTAACAAATGAAAGATCAACTGAAAGGTATTAATCTTCTTTCTCTATAGGTAATAGGATTACATGCTGCATACAGGATTATAAAAATTTTGTAATTGACATTGAATCTTCATGCCTTTTAATGTTACAAGTTTTTATTTCTTACAGACAATCTGTTCATTTCTTTTATTTCTTTATTGGTTGCCTGCAGGACATATCAATGTCATTGTTAATATTGAATTTTTACTGGGTTTGGATGAATGACGTGCTTTTCTTCTCTATCTTAGTTGAGAAAATATCTATTATCTTGCAAACTAGTCAATTATCCCCTTGGTCCTCTTTAGCACCCTAAGTGACATTGAGATGTTTTGTAATCAATTGACCAAGTGGGTTTCTTTCCCTCTCAAGTTGGAAAATTCCTTCACCCAATGTATTTTATCAAGAAATATAATGTTATGAAATTTGTAAGCATTGACTAATGACCAATATCTTTAGCGGCTGGGGGTTAGAGTCTGGAGAGTCATTATCTAAAATATAAGATAAGTTTTTCATGCCAAATGTTGTAGTATTAATTGGTTATCTTGGTTATTTGATTGAGGCATTTAAGTTGGTCTTGAAACATTGGATCCTCAAAACAGATGGGAAAGGAGGAGGAAAAAGTAAAGTACACAGTAGAGAGAAGTTCTTCTGACAGAGCTTATATAATTCTGTATGTTTCATTGTCATGGAAGATCTAACCTGCATTTTATGGCGACATGTGGTTTATAATGCTTGTAGATACTATGAGTGAGAAATGATGATTAGTAAAGCTTCTTTTATACATGTTCAAAGTAGCTTTTGTCATGTCCATCAGTCTTCTGACAAAATTTAATTTCAGGTACTCAATTTTGGATGTGATTCTTCGGGCAATTGAAGCACTCTCTGCAATTGAAGAGCATTCTCAAGAAATACGTTCAAATAAAGAACTTTTTCAGCTACTTTGTTATCTAGTCAAATTGCCAGATGTATTAGAGGTACAGTTCAGGTACCTGAAGATGCTTTCAAAGTAGAAACAGACATGTGACCTTATAGTAACAGGGATTAATGTATCAGTTATAAAAGAATCGATGTCTGCAAATAAAGAATCGATGTCTGCAAATATTTTCTTTCACTTTTGAAGACCTCAGAGTTGTTCCGTTTACTTTTGTCAGTGTGAGACCATTCATAGCATGTCAAATGCGTTGATTTTTGGCACCCAACAATTTATATGGTGCTCAAGTGTGGATTCGTAGTGCTCCCTGTCATGTAGGATACCCCCTTTCCAATGTTGTGTGGCCATTGTCATATTTTAATTTGTTGTTAGAACATGCTGAAGTTCCCTTCTTCAGTCGTTGTTTGTTGCATATTTTAAACTATCATTACGTTCTGTGCTTGTCTGCTGGGTTTCTGCAAATATATATATATTTTTTTGCACGATCAAGGAACCCTTCTATCTCTGAAATGGACCCATTTCTTTCTCTAGGTTTCCAGTTCTTGTGTTTGTGCTGTGGTTTTGATTGCAAATATTCTGTCAGATGTACCTGACCTAGCCTTTGAGATGTCTCAGGGTAAGTTGTGTTTCTTATTGGCAAGTTTCTGGTGGTAACTATGAGTTTGATTTTCATTCACCAATCACCTAGCGTTGGCTTAGATATTGATACTTTTGATCTATCCAGATTTGTCTTTCCTACAAGGTCTACTTGATATATTCTCTTTTACTGGGGATGATTTAGAGGCACGTGATGCTGTTTGGAGCATCATTGCCAGGATACTGGTTCGTGTTCAAGAAAATGTGATGACCCGGCCAAGGCTATTTGAGTACGTCTCGTTACTAGTGAGTAAGACTGATCTCATCGAGGATGATCTTCTGGACCAGCGGATGACTGAATCAAGTAAAGAAGAGGGTGAATTGATCTCAACCTGCATGAAACCAACCTCTAGATGTATATCTGTATCCTGATAATTGAGTTCGTTTACCTATTACTAGTTAATGCGTTCAATTTGTCTTCAATTTTTGATGGGTCCTTTTTGCTTTTATAGATGAAATTTGTGTTTTCCTTTACTCATCTCCTAGTTAAGAAAGATAATTACTATTTTAAATCATTGGACTGCTTTAAAGGATGAAGAGACAAACGTGAGAGATGAATATCATGTCGAAGATGTAGATGTCAATAGATTGTTGAATTGCTGCTGTAAACATTCTGAGTAAGCTCTATTTTAATTTCGAAGTTTATTTCGAATTCTTCTCTTATTCTTCAGTTCCTTATTTAACTGCCCTGTTTTTTTGTTTCCAAAACTCAGATGACCAGGGAGTTAGCGAACAGAAATCCAAACGTGATAACGTATAGTGTCACTCTCAGCCACTTTCAGTACGTACACTTAAGTTAAATGGTAATAGATTAGACATCTTTAATGTTTTGCTACGGAGTTCCTATTAAGAGTATCTTCACTGCAGACTCAGTACTGAGTCATTGCTTTATTTGTTTATCCTTTTGGTTTCAGCCTCACCTTTCAGTACACAGTCCAGGATATTATTTTGAATTCATTATCAAGTGAAGTGGAAGAGTCGATACAAATATTTACTGAATGGAACATAGTTTGTGGCTGTACTATGCAACGAGGTCAAGCCTGTTTGTCGGATGGTATTTGTTGGTCTCAGGCTTGACAGAGTCTCCAAACTTCCAGGCTCCTGTGAAATTTTCAGTTGTATACTACTTGCCTTATATGTGGTTTGAAGACGGTTTTAAGACTACAAATTAGCTGTAATTGGTTATATCTAAAATCATATATTATTCAGTGATCACTGCATCGTGCTCAAAGAATTGACTGCTACTTCATCGGTTCCCACCCATCTTTTTAACCAATTTTCATTAAGTATTTACATTTATGGTATCTGATCATAGGGTAGAGCGGTTACTAACTTTCCTATTTCATACCTTAGTTACTTCTCATTTCTATTTTGATGCATAACTTCTGATGTCTATGTCCCCCCCTTGTATAACAATTAACTCTTGCTCTCGTGCAGTTTAGTTGCTTTTGAATAAGTAACAAAATTAATACTTATTTCCCCTTCTATATTTTACCAAAAATTGTGGTTAATGTCACGAGGAGCAGGTCTCAAGTGGCCGTCTTCAGCAGTGTGTTACACAACTTCTTTCATAGATGAAGAATGACAATAGTCAAAGATAGCACACTCTCTGCATGTTATCTCTTTCAGACTTTATTTGTCTACAGAAGAAAGCAATAAAGCAAAGCACACGACCAACATTAAAGTAAATCCCTCGAACAGGAAAAAACTTTGGGACACTCAGGTGTATGATTTATGAGATGAGAGAGATGCCACTGGTTAGCAGATTATCAGCCAAGAACTTGTTTGCAGCTTCTGATGGGTGGAATCCATCCCAGAACACGTATTCAGATGCATTGGTACATGTCCCTACGGATTCTGTGTTGCATAAGATTGACGTTTCAAGCAAGCCTGTGCCACAGCAGCCCTTCCTTGCCTCAAAGAAACCTACATATTGTTATCCATGAGTTAACGACATATCCTGAATTCTGATGGTCAAATCTTGACGCATCAATGTGGATTTCCGGTCCTTGGTTCTATGTGAAATATTCGTGGCATATTTATTCTACTTTATTTTAGATTTTGTATAACTCATTAACCTGTACTGTCACTCGGAACTAATCTCCATGGCATACCATTTTCAGCAGGTTTTGTGACAAGGTCATAGAGAGGTTGGTAAGTGTCCAAGACAACCAGATTGAGGCCAGGAAGCTTGGTTTGTAAGCTCCGAGATGTGGCATTCAGCTTGCTATTGAATGAAACTGCGTCATTGTTTAGCTTAGCCACACACTCGTTGCTGTCAGATCCAAAGATCGTTATGGCAGCCGGAAGACATCCTAGTGGTGGCAGTGTAGTAACTCCAATCTTCCGTGCTCCCAATGAATATAGATTCTGAAATCATATGTTTGATGATACAATATTCGTATAAATGTTTCTGCAATTTATTACTGCATTACTGAAAAGAATTTGAGAGATCGAATTGATTTATGATTTTGATGGGGAGCCAAACCTCAATGAAATTTATGTAGGATGTGATTAGAATGTTGGCAAACTGATGGACGGTATATTTCTTGTAAAGTAGAGGATTGATGTAATAGTTTTGCACAAAGTCATTGCTCCCTACACTAACGAGGTAAATTGCACCAGATATTATCGATGAAGCATTGGTTTTCCCAGCAAATTCGGTTACTTTATTTTGATACTCCTTGAAGTACTCCAGCTGCTGAGTTAAGGAAAGAGCATCCTGCAATACCAGAAGCCAAACCATGTTATTTGGGGGCAGGGCCCAAGAGACGGACAAAATTCGAGTTTTGGGTTAATAGTATTACATATAACTCTGCTGTTGTGTCATGGTAACCAGAAGCAGCTGAGGCAAAGCTTGATCCAATCAAGAGGTTCTCTCCTCCTGCTTCACTGAGGTAAGCTTTTGGGTAAGTTGTAAACCCTAGGTACTCAGCTGTTCAGAAGGCAACAAAAAACAAGTTAGATCATGGATTGCTCATATATGAACTTGAGTAATTGAAATGAGTTTCTAAAATATAGAGCACCTGTGAAGTCTGAGGAAATTTTTCCATTGCAGAACCTTCCTGTGGGCTTATGAGTTATAAAATCTCTTCCGTAAGGGAGGAAGTTTGCTTTCACAATGGTTTTGAGGTGATTGTTGTTCCCCACATCAAGGACAGAGTCCCCAAATGTGAACAATGCGGGAACCAGGGGCTGCCCATTTGCCAGAGAGATCACAGGAGTAAGGACAAGAAACAAAATGGATAGGCAAGTCGTATCCATAAGTTAGCAATGAGTTTTGTTTGGAAACAGAGAGGAGGGCCTAAATTGCCAAGCTGGGGACATGGAAGAGGGAATTTTAAAGGGAGATTCAGAAGTGAGTATAAGGTGAAATAAGTGGTTTCTTAAGGTAAACGCTCAAGAAATCTGATCATTTACAGCTTGATATGTACGAATTTATGTTTATTAGGCCCTCAAGATTTAGCTGGCACTGAATCTCACTTGCATGGGATTTAGTAATCCATATTTTAGAGGGTTGAAAGGTTTCCAATATGTTCACTTCCACAAGATGTTTAATTTAATTATAATCTGGACATCGAGTGGTTTAGGCCAATTTGAAGTTTCGGGTGTGATAAATAATTGTGCCATTTATTGAGTCCAGCTTCTTGTTCACAGCTCTTCGTTTCACCCACTCAAAGTGAAGAGTCAATTTGAATTCGCTTGAGGAGACGGGCACCTGCAATTATATTAATGCATGCCCAAAATTTTATGTTTGAACTTTGGATTTCGTATTGAGTACCTTTATTTACCTTCCAACTGCTCTTCTATCACTATCATGTTATATTTTATGTACCCTTATTTACTTTCCTATTGCGTACCTTTGGGTTTTTTCTCTATTAGAAAATGATCCTTTTCTTATGAATCTTTAGATTTCGGTGGTTTCTTTTTCTTTTAGGCCAACAGCTATGGACGACTTATATGAGTTTTTTACTTTTACCCAATGAAAGGCGACGGCCTACCAAACCAAGCTTTGATTAAACAAAAGAAGTCTAGCTCTCGCGTCTATATTTCTTCTTATAAATTTTAATTTATATTTCTATTACTATATATGTTTGTCTCGAGGGAAAAAAATAAAAAAAATCATATATATCAATAAATGTATATATGCATTAACGTGAATAGACTGAATTTATTGTGCAAATATGGGTTCGATTAGAATATTGTTCCTTTTTGTGCTAATTACTTTCATTCTGTTTATTATCTAGGTACCCAATCATCCAATGATTCACCAGCAAGTTGTCTCATGACTCGGTGACATTGTTAGTAAGTACTTAATTATCAAGAACTTAAGCTTCGTACTTCGATTGAAATTTTGCAAATAATGAGATATATTACTGCCAGTGGCTACACCATAGCTAATTTAAAATTAGAGTTTTGAAATAAAAAGAGATATAATAGTGTCTACTTTACTCATTTACACATATCTAAAGAAGAACAATGGGACGTCTTATGTTCTTTCATAGTTGCATGTACGCACTCTTGTCTACCAAATCGCAGAATCCATCCGTATCTTGAATTCTTCTTTTCTATGTATCGTTGAAATATATGAGATTTTCTCCTATATAAGTGGCTAGACTATAATCACTTAGGCACAGAAAATGGCTACGTTCAAAGGAGCTTAGAAAGTAGACCTCAAACATCATTGTATTATTCACACGAAAGATTAGGGGAACAAACTCCATTGCCAAAACTATGGGTTCGTTCTTCTCCTTTTTGCAAGTTCATTTTATGTTTTCCTGCAATTGAAGCTCACTTCGTGCAAAATCAATTCTGTCTACAGTACTTCTCCCTCCGGGTATATGGGCCATGATATAAATGAGCTCTCAGACTGAATCACAGCTTAATATTTATTCTCTCTGATAGTGTTAAGATATCAGAGTAAATCCTATCACCACCAACTTCTGTCCCACTTGCTCCAGCAGCCACCCTCAAGATATCTTCAATTAGTTTAACATTTCCCATTATATCAACATGAGCACTACTTTCAACTCCTCTTCCTTCTAGCAGACTAGCAGGAGCCTTGTGCATGTATTCTCTTACGTACGTCGGGCTGCCCGATGGGTTGAATCGTGTTGTGTTTCGCCATCCTTTAGCACACATGAAACCCGAGCTCAAGACCGGTACACAGTCGTCGCCATCCACGAAATACATACCACTTCTGAGACAACCATTCTCTTTTCCATCGACTGAGAGATCAATCCTGAATGGAAGTCTCCTACACTTGTCAGAAGATGAGTCATAGATGTATGATCTTTCTGTGGGGATTCCCACTCCGTATAAGCAGTATATCTCCATATCTGGGGCATCTGGTAGTCTGAAACAGATTTGCCAAAAAAAAATGTCAAGTTCCATGAATTGTGGCAGCAGGACAGAAATGAAAATGAAAGTTAAGAAAGACGTCTTCCTTTCCTTGGGGGTCAGAGATTGAGGGAGAGGATGAAGGGAATTATTCCTCCAGAACCTTGTTCTTGATGTTGTTAGATTGCTAATTGGATTATCAACTCCTACCAAGACTTGAATGGATGCAATACCTCATAGGAAGAAAATCTTCAAAAGAAACTCAGAAAATTCTTAAATATATAAACACTAGGTACTTACTTTGTCTCAAGTGGGTTTGACCAGTACTTGTGATCATGAGCATATTTAGGATCATCAAGATCTTCAGCAATCCCATGAGAGAAGTGACTCTCGACCCGTTGCATCATTCTTGGAGCCACGACTCGGAGTAGATCGAACACAGTTTTTGCTGTGTAAGCTTTGTTCTCAGAGACTTTTTGAATACTTTCCCTACTCATCTCATCGTATTCAGTCCATACGTCGCTACAAGAGAAGCTCGAATCATTGGAGCTACCCGAATCCAAAATTTCCTATTCAAGATCCACACATTAGTCATTACTGTTCAAGATGAATAGAAAAATATTCCCTCTTCGAATATATAAGCACGCCTATCAACAAAAATAGTGACTAATGCATTAAGCAAGCTATTCAAGTTATGTGGAATTTCTCTGTTGGCTTTATTCTTTAAATGGATGTGTTGAAAGAGCTAAGTTTTCATCATCTGCCCCATCAAAGAAGTTAGTTCCAATGCACAGAAACTAGCCAAAGGATTACCTGTGAAGTTAGAGTAGAGAGCTCTGAAGAAGGCCGTGTTGCTGCTTCTCTGCTAAAAGAAATTATTCTTCCGTAGTGCACTGCCTCCTTTTGTTGAAAACCTTCCCTTTTCTGTCTCTCACTGTCATTGGAATCAGTTTCGTTTCTAAAAGAATGTGTATCTACTTTCTCCAAATCACAATTCTGAACATCTTCGGGAGACCAATCTAAGTCACCCCAGAAGGTCTCCCCACCTTTTGGTAACAATGAGGCGGTTGAGTCCCACGTTCGGGAAGCCCGCAACATATGTTCTAAGGTTTGAAAGCCAAGAATTTCAGATTTCAAAAAACCAGGGGTCATAGCTCTGTAAAATGCCAAGAAAGCTAATTTCAATAATTTGTCCTTGAATCTCTATAAGCAGGCTTCTCTTTGCCTGGCATCTGCAGGTGTATCCCATCTTGAATAGATAAATTTGAGGAATACAAAAAAGAAAACATCAATTAAACTCGTTTCTACTTTTTTTGTTTGTTTCCAAAGAAGAATAAGAAACGAGTTTTTTTAGCTTCTTAGTTGCTCTTAGAGAATAATGTTTGATCATTGACGATCATTTTGTGCTTTTTGTCCAAATAAAAAGGGAAAATCACAAAACATCAACTACTTTTTAGTCATGAAAGTATCTTTTAAAAATAATTTTCGAGTAAACCTTACACTTGAGTCACGATTTTGACACAGCTTTAGAAGTTTACTATTTCTTGTTCTGTTTAACTTATGAAATAGAAAAGAAAAAGAATTCCATTACATATTTATTATATATTTTCAAAAGCTGTACTAGTTTAGAATAAATATCTTTTTAAGCTTTGATGTAGTTTTCAATTTCATGATTTTCAATATGTAATTTAAGTAATAAATAAATATAAGTTAACTACAATGTCCAAAACTTTTAACTTATAAAAAAAATTAAACATTTTATCCCAAATACTTTAAATCTTACTAAAAAGGAAATAGAAAAGGAAAAAAAGAAATGAAGATTGGGGACTTTGTCAAAACATCTATGAAAAAGGAAAATCAAAATAAGAAAGAACTGATAACAAAATCGACATAATATATGCATTGAATACAAGTAAAATAATCTAACTAAAGTAATTACTACAGTATACTTATTATTTGAATAAAAATTATAACTTAGACTTTAGAGTGCAGAGAAGAGAACCTGAGCGAAGCAATTGATCTGTCTTCACCAGAAATAATTTTACTAACAGCCTTTGGAGTTCCCAGAAATGTAGACCCAATATTCATGATTGCTTTAATATGCTTGCCGCACCACCCTTGGCCGCCCCCGCCGCCGCCTATCGCCGGCGGCGCTTCCACCCACTTCATGAAGTAGAGGAAGTACAGAACCCCCATTGAATGAGGCACCACCACCACTTTCTCTCCCCCATTTGTTTCATACATTACCTCTATTTTACTCTTCAATCTGCTCAGAGCTCTGTCTCGAACCTGCGTTTACTCTCAACAATGGCAAACTCAGTGAAGTGAAGATCTATTTTGATTGGAAGAAGATGGGTTTTGGGTGGCATACCTCTGTGTTTTGGAAGGCGATCCTCCAATCATATGCAGCCATGTGAAGGTTCTTTCCATCGTAGCCAATTTTAGCCAGATTTTCAATGAGAACAGCCCAAACAAAGTAGCCTTGGGCGAAGTAATCGCCGGCGACAAGCCCTTCGACTGGCCGGACTCGAATGCCTGGTGGGTCAAGCCCTGTTTCATTGTCCAGAGACAGGTGCTCCAGCCAGCACAAAGGTCTGCAAATTTTCAATTCAGTTCTCAAAATGTGTACTTTAGAATGTAAATTTGCTTTGAAATTTTCTAACCTTTTCAATGTTTCAGAGAAACTCCCACCCCACAGGCGCTTACGAAAGAGGCCCTTGGCGCAGGGCTTGCCTTCCCAGAGCTCCAGCCCGCCGGTGACAAGTCCGGGCACTAAAACCACCGGGTGAAGAGCTGAAACGCCTTCACGCTTTAGAACGCTCCCCGGAGAATCAATCACCGGAAACCCAGGTGGTAAGTAATGGTAGAGAAAAAAGAGCACCCACCAAATTGTGCACATATATCCAAGAATCCAACAACAGTTATCTAAGCACTTCCATTCTTTGCCTCCCCCCTTGTTCTTGATGTTCTTCTTTTTCTTCCTCTTGTCCTTCTCTTGCTTCTTCTCCAGCAATTTCTTCACGTATGCAACAATAACATTGCGTTTATCCTCAGATTTCTCGTTGGGGTTGATCCCCATGGAAGAGCTCTTAACAGGGTCGACATAGTACAATTTTCGGAGGCGAAGAACGGAAGCCATTGATGGAGGAGTGAAGAATGATGAGGTGAGCTATGGGAGATTTTTAAAACAGGAAAAGGGAGGAGAAATGGGCGTGTCAAGGAGCTGTCAGAGAGGCAGGACACGTGGAGGTAGGAAAAGGGGAAGAGGAAGGTGGCCATGGGTAGCTGAGGGCATGCAGAAGAAGAAAACAGGGGACGGCAAGGGAAGGGAAGAGAAAACAACAGCCATAGTGGGAAAAACACTCTTTTTTCTGCAAATTGCTGAGGAAATGAGAATGGGAATGGGAACGGAGAATCCAAAGCAACAGATTTTGGTTTGTGAAAGTGACACCTGGCTCTGATTCTGCATGGCATCCTCATCAGGTGTCATCTCTCTGCAAATTACAACTTAGCTCCACTTAAACTGTTTAAAAAAGGGGGAAAAAATGAAGAGGAGAAAGAATGGCTGAAAATGTCGCCCTTGGACACACTAAAATATATTTAGATGTTTACTAATTTTGAAATATATAGTATCAATTTAAATTAAGCTGAAATTATCATGTATCCATAATTTCAATTTGTAAATATATTTTCCTCCAACAAAGGGTAAGTTTCTTCTTCTCGATCCGTGTGGTGTTTTTGCTGTGATCTTTTTTTTTCCTTGAAAGGTCATTTCTTCTTTTTGAAATGTATAGTGTGTACTTTCTGACTCCTTAATTTTCAAATAGTGGATGTTCATCTCTACTTTAATTGATTTTGTCTTAATTTTTTTACTTTTATTATAAAAATATTAGGCATTGGATCATATTTGTTGTTAATATTTGTTATCAATATTGATGTAATTAAAATAGATTAAAGGAATAAATATGGGGACGTAATAAAACATTTTTAAAGTTTGATACACTTCTTTTCACTATTTGCCCAAATCCCAATATCAGATTTATTAACATAATTGGGTAAAGGCCAAACAATGGAAGAGGGGCCAGGGGGCAAAAAGTAAAATAAATAAATAAAATCGAAAAATTACAAAATTTGAACAGAGTTTCGTGAAGAAGTTGTTGTATTTATAAAAAGTTGGCATTGGAAAAGAAAGAACAGCCAGCCACAGCCTTACAATTACAGCCAAAAAAAAAAAAAAGAAAAAAAAAGTTGAGATTTATTTACAAGGCACGGGCAGGGCACGGCGGAGCGGGCAACCGACACAGGCGCGTGGAACTTTGAGCGCGTGGCTAAAAGTCTAGATTTGATAGCTGTCTGTCGGTGCACTGAGCTAAGCCGCGACAGGGAAAGTCAGTGGTGCTGTGGACCCCACTTTTAAAATAAAAAATTTTACTCAATCACGTAAAATTAATATGTAGTTTTAGAAATATTACAATTTTTCAGTTTTTTTCAAATATAGTATGATTTTATTACATTTAAATTAGACTGTGATTGAATTATGATAAAATTTTAAATTTTATGCATATTTATTTTATACTATTTGTAATTACATACCTTTTTATTCATTTTTTCTTTTATTTAGCTTAATTTATTTGGATTATTGATTCTAATCTGATCTGGCCAATTCTTTTAATTTTAGTTTTAGATCAAATTTTTCGATGTTTCCGTATTCATGCTGTATTCCGGCGTGTATTTATTTAAATGTTTTAGTTTTATATTTTTTAATTTAGTTTTTCTTGTTTAAAGATTTTAATTTAACTCTTTTATTGTATTTTAATTTAGTCTCTCAAGTAAAAAATGTTAAAATTGATTAATGATAAAATTACACCATATAATAATGTGTGAATAAATGAAATTAAATGTAATTTAAAATAGGAAAATTTTTAATCCTTACCCCAAATTTTTTCTTAGTACTTCATAGAAATTTAAAATGTTATTGTTTTGATAACATTTTTTATTTCGAATTTCAATTTAGTTTCCGTCTCTTTAAAAGCTTCATTGTCTTATATACTCATTATTAGTAAAGCTTACCAACATTTTACTGTAAATGGAAATTAACAAAAATTTAATCTGACAATTATTGATGAAAGTAATTTGAAATGAATTACGAGTTGTATTCCAAATCAATATTGGACATAGCCCCCTTCATATTTTAATAAAAGATTTATAAGTAGGAGTTAATCAAAGTATATCAACAACCTTAAAATATTTAAAAGCACACAGACCAAATACAACTAAGATTGAAACATAAAATCTAAAATTTAAAATTAATTAATCAATTAATAATTAGTTGATAAAAAACTAAATAATGAGGATTGACATCAAATCTATTGTAGAGATATCTATTAAAACCTATTAGTATGAAATGGTATATTTGTTTTATTAATTGATCAAAAGTAGATATATTTAATTGATTGAGATTTAGAAAAATAAGTCTCATTTGATAATGAGTTTTCGTGTTGTATTTTTAAAAAGCCACACTTATTTCTTTAAAATATCGTTTTTTTTTTTTACAACAGTGGGATTATGACACGTTTAAATTTACAACCTCTTAGGTTGAGATATATGTCAATTACTGCTTAGTTATGCTGGTTTTGACTAAAATATCGTTCTTAAAAGGTCAATAACAACAAAAGGAATATGTTGTTGATGTGTGATTATGACACATTTAGACATTTGCTAATGTTAAATTCGACGGGAGTCTACCTCTTTCGGTTGAGGGTGGGCTCCATACCATCTATTCCAAGGTGAACTCCACTACTTTTGGTAGCGGAGGGGTTGACCTCTTCTACATGGCCGAGGTGCGAGCTCGACCTCTTTTGATTGGATTAAAGTGGGCTGCAACTTCTTGTGGCTAGGGTGGGTTCCTTTCCTCCTATGTGTGGTTAAGGCATGAGTTACACCTCTTAATAGGTCGAGGTGAGTCTACCCATTTTCAATTGGGGCGAGTCCCAATCTATTCTCCCGTGATTTTTCACTACTAATCACGTAATGGACATTTATTCACCTATAGCATGTAGATAGAAAATATATAAACTTAATTTTAAAAAATAAGTAACAAAAAAATTAAATGAACCCGAACTTTAGAATTATCTCACTCCCCATTGTTCAATCCTCCGTAATATATTTCATCTATTGGGAGGACAATAAAGATTGGGGATTACATTATTTTTCTTACAATTTAATAAACATCTCATAAAATTTTAATAAATTAAAGTATTTAAAATACAATATAAAAATGTAATGTCGGTGACAAAACGCACAAAATAAACGACGCCAAAGTTGAGCTTTCTTGTCAGGGAGCATTGTTTACTATGCACCCCATTTCCTTAGCCGTTAGTTTCAACTCTAATTTTCTATAATAATAATAATAAGAGAGAAAATTTCAAATTTTACTATAAGTTGAGTATATCAATTTTAACCAAACTGATTGATATATGTTTTTTCTAATTCATCCATTAATTTTAATAAAAATTATTAATATTATTTTTAAAAAACTCATATTTTTATTTAACATTTAATTTTCTATCAAATTAAACTAGATTGTAGGAAATTTTTTGATCGGACATAAATGACACTTATGACTTTTTTTTAGAGTACAATATGTGGAGTGGAGATTTGAACTCAAAACCTCATTGCTGGAGATATATGTCAATTACCGCTGAGCTAGACTCGCTTTGACTTAAACACTTATGACTTATTCAAATATTTTAATGTTAATTTGATAAATTTCGATATACCACACGTTTAAGGTTTTGCCCCTTGTAATAAATTACGAATTGAATACAAATATTAATGATATGACCAGAATTTGCATAACCTTTGTAACCAATTATTCCTTATGGTTTATTTCTCAAAAAAAAAAAAAATTATTCCTGATGGTTTGTATTAAAAAAATATATCCCTTATGTTTCTGTCAAAATAAAATAAAAATAAATAAATAAATCACATTATAAAATGATGATTTAAATATTATTTTATTATCTATACTTTCCAATTTGGGTAGATTTTGATCTAGGTATTTTTCAATATTTATTTATTTTAGTTTTTTTACTTTTGAAAAGTCTATGTAACTTTAAAAAAGTGATCATCATCCTTTCATTTTTATATGATTTATTTTGACACTTCACTCATTAAATTTATTAAAATGTAGCAATATTCATACTAAACTATTTCCATTATGTATAATATCTGTGTTAAATTTTACCATTAGAGACCAAACTTGCCGGTTCTTAGAAATATATCAAAACGAACATTTTAAAAGTCCAGATACCAAAATGAACAAAAATTTAAAGTAAATAAATTAAAATCAAAAGTACAATAACCAAAATAATATTTAAGCCTAAAATTATTAGTCTACAATGATAATAGTCCGAAAGGTGTGGATGACTCAATCTATTTAGTGACATAATGTTTCAAAGTCCTCATATTAAAGTATGTAAGATTGTTCGTTTGAGTTGAATAAAATTTTATACGTATATATTTGGGAGTGAGAATTCGAATTTCCAAACAAGATATATACATATATAAACACGTAATTAGACTAGAATTTAATTTCCTCTAAAAAAAGCTAGAATTTAATTTAATTTTTCTTGTACACATAATCACATGGATTTGTCGCCTAATATAAATGCGTAATTGCATAGTTAAATGCTGGACCAAATACCCAAATCATTCTCCTCTAAACTGTAAATAAAATATATTATTCTTTATCATAAATTAACGTGAAGAATTATAACCATTTTTTTCTTCTTATTTATTTACTTTTTCAAATTCTCTTTTCTTTTTATTTTGTTTATTTAATATCGGGAAAGTGATTAAGAATGCCTCCAATAAAGAGAAGAATGACTTAATTCCTCACCTAATACAGATCACTTTCTATAATCTCATACTTAAATTTAATCGAATTTTTTTATTCACATTTATCATCCTATGCAAGGAATAGGATTGCTTCCACAAATACCACAATAATATATTTGGATATTCGGATTCAGATAATTTTATTTTCTTTTTTATAGATTATCTAAATATTTACCCATACTTATTTTTATTTTTATTATATGTGGAATTAGAGTCTGCCGTAAATATGACTCTGAGCCACAATTTGAATAGGTTGGAGATGAGATGAATTAGGTCAAATTACTCCAGCTGACACTGCGAAAGTCGAACTTGGTACTAACCTGAAAACATAGATCACTGACCTAGGTACGGAGTGCTAGAATGACATGACAATGTTTCCAAAACTCTCCTATAAAATATGTAGTTCATTCCTCACAAAGGTATGCAATCTTTATGCAACTTAACAAATTCTTAACTCGATACAAACTTGACCTATAGCAAAATCAGGTAATGAAGCGGATCCATCGCTAGAATACTACATCAATTTTTTTTTTTAAAAGAAAAAAGAAGAAGAAGCAATCAAATTTATGTATTCATAACATTGAAAATAAGTTTAAAAACTGGTTTTCTTTTTGTCATTTTTTTGTTTGTTTATTATTTATTATTTATTATTATTATTATTTTGCGTGTGTCTTTTCAAAGAAAAATAAATAAGTGAAGGCACCCACATGAACATATGCAGTACAGAAAGACAGCTCATGATAAAGCTGAGCACACACCACACCCACATGACCCCTCAATTTGACTAAAAACATTTTTCTATATTACACAAAACCAAACTCCACCATCAGCTTTATTTTTTAAAACAAATATTAAATGGCTTATGTTATGGGTACATTTTCAAATTCAAATCCTAAGGTATTTTTATCCCACTTCGAATCTATAATTATGTAGCAATCTAAACTTAACAATAATTGACATCTGTATTTGAAGAAGAGATCATAAATTCGAATAATCCACCCCAATTATCACATTAAAAAAGAATCTATAAATATATCTATGAAACTCTTTCTTTTTTCTTTCTTTGGTATGGATACCATTTCCATTTAATTTTTAACTATTAAAAATAGTGTTATGCACCATGTTGATATAACCCATGTTGTTTGAGTGTTTCAAAAATAGATTTTTACCGTTTAGGATAAAACATAATTAAAAATAGTCTTTTAACTTATTTTCATGAATGCCATTTTTAGAATAATTAAAGATTATTATTCTTTTTTAAATCTACTAGTGTATTACCACATACATTGCACGTATATATATTTTTTAATTATAAGGCAATTTCAATTTTAAATAATTTTAGGTAAAATATTTTAAGTATAATTATTTTTAAAAATAATTAAGATTAATTTTTAGATATACGTATTATTATTAACAGCTCATTACTAATAATAAATGTACTCTTTATAATTATTTTTTCAAATATACCATTTATAATTAATTGTTAATGACATATTTTAATTAAAAAGTAAAGGAAAAATTTATTTTAATAAATTTTAAGAAATGATGAGTTAAAAAATAAATAGGTATTTTAATATTTTTATTTTTAAAAATATTTTATTCTACCTAATATATGGGTCCTTTATTTTTATTTTAATATATTAATTAAAAAATAAATAGATAAAAACTATTTTATGCTACCTTTATTTTTCTTTTAAATATTTTGTTTATCTAATAAATTAGTTAATTTAGTAAAAGATAAAAATGTTCAAAAATATTTTTCCCATCTCCTCCATTCTTAATATAGTATAGATAACTTACCAACAATGATTTATTATTTTTATTTTATAAACGTAATAAGAGTAGGTGTCATGCATTATCTCAATTAAATGGACATAATTTCATTGCTTGTCATTTAACCCGATTTTAAATATTATTAAGTACAAACCGGTCAACGTAGCTACAGAAGAGGTAAGTAAAAAATAATAATAATATAAAGAAGGGTTTCTTGGGAAAGATAAAAAATAAATTAAAAAAGAAAGTCCTGGACATAGTACAAACCCTTGATGCATATATTTTCAACGAGTAAAATGTCGGAAATTCGAATCTTTTAACTCCTAAAATGTTAAATCAAAAGAAGCTTAAAAAGCGTTCGATATAAACAATCTAATCAAAGATTATTTTTAATTATTTGATATTTTTAATTGATGTAGCAATTAATTGACGGTTTAAAAAACGTGACCAAACTTAATTTTTACTGGTAAAGATCTATCAATACAAAGTATTAAGGTTTAATATATAATAATTTTGTATCATTAACATGGCTCTAGCTTAGCTAGTCCATATATTAAAAGTTATAAATATTCAAGCCTATTTGATAATCAAACTTGTTTTTAGTTTTAAATTTTAGAAAAATTTGTTTTTAATTATATATTTTTAAAAATATGGACTTGTTTCATTGTAATTTTGTGGGTACCTTATTCAATTTTATGAAATCACATTTAAATTTTTAATAAAATTTAAAGAACAAAAAACTATATATTTTTTATTTTCAAAACTTTTTGACATAAACTTTGAAAATGTTTTTAAAAAGTAGGTAACAAAATAAAATAGCACATAAGAGAAGTAGGGTTATAATTTATAAACATAAATTTAAAACACATATATCATATATGTTTTAAGCATTGAATTAAAATATTATTTTAGTCCATATACTTTCAATTTTTATTCCTTTCGAATTTTCAAAATATTTACTTTGATTAATATACTTTCAATTCTGATTTATTTTAGCCATGGTATTTTTGAAACATTTTTTAATCCATTCATTTTATTTTTTATCTCATTTTTTTTAATCACAAACAATATATCTATTGAAATGTAGTCACAACTTCATATTAAAGAGTTTTTGTTGTGCGTAGAATTCATGATAAAGTTTTGCAAACATTGACTTTTTTAAAATTAAAGGGACCAAAATAATATTTTAATTTAATTGTTGTTAAAAAAAAGTAATTTTCGATAACGACTTTTAAACGACCCCTAATCTTGTGATTAAGGGGCGTCCAAAATGATTAGCAAGGCTCATCCTTCAAGTTTTAGTACTAAAATTAGACTGCAAAAACTTTTCAGTGATCAATCAAGGGCATCCATACCCTGCCTCAGCACTATTAATGGCATTTCTCTCAAAATTAATTGAATTCCCTTTTTATTTTTAATTATTCTTATTCACAGACCCAGAGAGACACGTGTCCAGTCTCACGTAGCGAGTAGCTAAAATTCCATACTCGCCGGCGATTTCCCCCACACTCGCCACTCGCCTCTCGTATCCTCAATGATCGTACGCCTTGTCTCTCGCTCTCTGGTTCCCACTCAATAAATACGCTCGGCCTCTCCTCAATCTCCCTCACACCCATTTTTCCGTTTTTCCCATTATTGGTTTCTCACCCATTTCCGCGTAATTCTCTTCCTGAAGCTTTTCTTTCTCTTTCCCGCAAGATTCGCACGCCGGATTTTCACTTGGGAGGTTGCAGAGTAGCATCAATGGCGTCGGAGAAGAGGGTAGATCTGGACGGCAACCCCATTAAGCCGATTACCATATGCATGATTGGCGCTGGTGGATTCATTGGCTCTCACCTCTGTGAGAAGCTTATGGCCGAAACGCCCCACAAGGTTCTTGCTCTGGATGTTTACAGTGACAAGATTAAGCACCTTCTTGAACCTGATTCGCTCCCTTGGGCCGATCGCATTCAGTTCCACCGTCTCAATATCAAGAATGATTCCAGGCTCGAGAGCCTCATTCGAATGGCAGATCTGGTTCGACTTCTGTACTTTTCCCTCTCTTGATTCTTTCTGGTTTTGCTACTCGTTTTCTTCTGTGTGCTTGGAAGAATTGATCAATTTTTTCTGGATTAGTTAACGAATTGGTCCTTCTTTCTGGTGATTTGTGGGTTTATGAGCAATGCTCGTTTGTTTTCTTTTTAACCTCGTGTTTATAAGATGTTTCGTGATTGTAAATTTCCCTTACGTGATGCAGACAATAAATCTTGCTGCGATCTGTACGCCGGCGGATTACAATACGCGACCACTTGATACCATCTACAGCAATTTCATCGACGCAATCCCTGTGGTGTGTATGCGATTCACTCCTCTTTCTGTCTTTTTCTCGTTTCTTAATGTTTTGATTTGAGTGTGTGTTACTTTTCAACTCAAAGCATTTTGTTATCGTTAAGAATTGGTGATTTGGCGTTTGATTTGATGTGCTTCCTTTTCAAGGTTAAATACTGTTCCGGGAACAACAAGCGTCTCATACACTTTTCAACTTGCGAAGTGTATGGTAAGACAATTGGAAGCTTTCTTCCAAAAGATAGCCCTCTTCGTCAGGTAAGCCATCTCTTTCTACTTTCTTTCTTTCTTGTTCCTCTTATTATATAATATAAATTTCATCGACTCAATTCGATCTATAATCATTTGCCATTCTCTCAACGAAAATGCAATGAATACGTATTGTGGAGATTCAAGATGCATGCCATTTTATTTGAATTTTCTGAGAGCTGCGCTCTTGTACAGGATCTTGTACAGTAGTTAAGCGACTGTCTTTGAATGGCCATGAAAGTTAGTAAGGATTTGTACTTGAAAAAAAAAAAAGAAAAGAAGAAACAGCATTTTTTTTCTTTGGTTATGTTGCCGTGAAAACATTAGATCTTGAATTGAACCATTAATATGCCCCTTATAAAGGATTGAATATGCATTATATTGTGATTTACTTGAAGATGTAGATTTTTGTGTGCTTTGATCCACCATTTGGCTCAGTTGTCTCTGGCTAAAATGCAGATTATAAACCACATTCTACTTGTTGATTTTGCAATGAAATTATTTTCCACATTGCATTACTTATCATCTCTCTTGTGTTGGTAAGCTGGCTTTTGTTAGGATGGATTGGATGGAGGAGGGAGGGGTTTATAACTTTTTGCTGTTCTTTTATCTCAGAGATTCGATATAAAAGTTTCCTGGTCGGAAATATGGGGCTTTATTTTTTGTGTCATCGAGTATTTCATTAATTTCTAGGTTCAAACTAGTTGCAACGAAGTTGTTGCTGTCTTTCTTTCTAGCTGTCGTGTGCATAAAGTTAATGCCAACTGTTTCTTCTTTTACTCTGTCTGTTTTATTGATTTTGTCTGTACACTGCATGTGTTTTGTTCCTGCTTTCCTGATGCTACTTTTTGTCTCATCCTCGTATAATTTGCTGGGAGTGAGTTGAATTAATGTATTATGTCTTCTTTATGATAGGATCCAGCTTATTATGTTTTGAAAGAGGATGCCTCTCCTTGCATCTTTGGCCCTATTGACAAGCAAAGATGGTCATATGCATGTGCGAAACAATTGATTGAGAGGCTGATTTATGGTTAGCTCTTTTACGTACTTTCTGTGGCTTTATGGGAATGAAATCCACATAAAATGCAGCTCTTAGCTTGTGTTCTTTATGCTTGTTTTTCACAGCTGAGGGTGCAGAAAATGGGATGGATTTTACGATCGTAAGACCGTTTAACTGGATCGGGCCAAGGATGGACTTCATTCCTGGCATTGATGGCCCAAGCGAGGGTGTTCCAAGGGTCCTAGCATGCTTTAGCAATGTATGTACTGTTAGTTTGCTTTGCCCTTCTCTTTAAGATTCTAGTTTCAAACACTGTGACCGACTCTGTTTCTTTTTATGATTTTGCAGAATCTCCTTCGCCACGAGCCACTGAAGCTTGTGGATGGCGGCCAATCCCAAAGAACTTTCGTATATATTAAGGATGCGATTGAAGCTGTTCTTTTGATGATTGTACGATGTCCCTCTCTTTTTCTTTCATCTTCAGCCTAAAGTTTGCATACAGCAGACTTATCTGCATTGTGTAATTGCTTGTTCAGGAAAACCCATCGAGGGCCAACGGCCATATCTTCAATGTGGGCAACCCCAACAATGAAGTAACAGTGAAGCAGCTTGCTGAAATGATGACTGAGGTAGCGAATCGTGTTGGGTCAATAGTTTGTTTTTCTTTTGCTCTTGTGGATGAAGAAAGTTGAAAAAGCCGGTTGCTTGGATTCTGTAGGTTTATGCAAAGGTAAGCGGGGAACCTGCGCTCAAGTCGCCGACCATCGATGTAAGCTCTGAAGAATTCTATGGTGTGGGTTATGATGACAGCGATAAGCGAATTCCCGACATGACCATCATTAACAAGCAGCTCGGTATGATGCCATGCCATTTCCTTTTGTTCTTTTCCTTCGATTGTAAATAGTGATTTCAATGGAGCACACAATTACATCGTGCAGGTTGGAACCCGAAAACTTCACTTTGGGACCTGCTGGAATCGACTCTGACCTATCAACATCGAACATACGCGGAGGCGATCAAGCAGACGACAGCGAAACCAGCTGCATCCAGCTAGATAATGTGATGCCGTTTACTTTCTGGTCATTCTTTTCTTCACGGAAGAGTTTTCTATTTGTAATATGTGGCCGTGTCCAAACTTTTCCAATTCTTTTCTGAGATTATAACTATATGTTGATGGATGAGTCCCACATTAGTAACAATTTTTTTTTTCTTGGTTTTGAAATGTGGTAGTTGAATAGGCGATATGTGTAGCCCTGTTGGGGAAAAGACTCGATGGTATATGTAAAATGATTGAAAATTTCAAGCTTGGACTACAAGTTGAGGAGGGAGAATACAAGTAATCTGCTACTACTTTTCTGTCTTCCCCATCTATTTATTCTCTTCTTTGTCATTCAATTTCTTATATTGAGTTGCATAAGATTTATGTTAGCTTTAACCAAAAAAAAATTAACAGTAAGTTTTAAGTCTAATACAATCTCAAGGCGTGCATATAAATTTTAATCCGCATAACGGTCTGATTTTAATCCGCATAAGGGTCCGATTTTAATCTGCACAAGGGTCCGTTTGGTAATGTATCAATCATTACCAATTTTTATTTTATTACGGAACTTAATTATATATGTTTCTTGTTTTTCATTCTTAAAGAAACATTTTCAAAATTAACTTTCTATTGTTCTAGTTTCCCATTTACATTAAAACATAAAACCATTGTTTGATCTTTATTGAATCTTTTAATCTATTGGATGTTGAGATCATACCATTCTATTCTTTTTTTTTTTTAATTGTTAAAAATGAGGAACAGAAACAAAAAGCGGGTCTTAAATATAGCTTGCATATATTACCATCTCGAAGAAATTGATGGAACAATCTCGACACCCGAGCATGCATTTGTCTGAATGTGGCAACTTATTCTCAAAAGTACTAAAATTTTTAAATCAAAGTCAAGCACGACTACTTGATCAGTCTCTTCAAGTTGGAGGTTTCAAATTGCGTCTTTTCATTTGAACGTTCGAAGAACAATTTTGAGATAAATTAATTTTGAATCTATGAAAGTCAAACACAAGTCGCTTTGGCCGAGTGGTTAAGGCGTGTGCCTGCTAAGTACATGGGGTTTCCCCGCGAGAGTTCGAATCTCTCAGGCGACGTTCTTTTTCTTTATTTTTATTTTTTTTCCCTACACAAAATAAAACTTTTTTCTCTGCTTTCATTTTCGGCAGGTCCCCTCTCCTCGTGCTGTTCTTGCATCTCTTCCTAGGAAACGCTTTACACAATTTAGGCATTTCGTTTCTGATCGTTTCTCACACGTATTCTTCAACTCGTTAACCATTTCTAGGGTCTGCCATTGTCGCAAAGAGAGCTCCCACTACTATGTCAGTTGCCTCTTCAAGCTTCAATCTCTTCCATTCCGCCGTTCCTTCCAACCCAGATGTCTTTCCTTCGATTCTCGAAGTTAGAGCTTCCGGATGCTTTAGATGGCCTTGTTCTGAATCCACTGGCTCTTTCAAGCTTGTTGCTCTTCGTCATTCGTCGAAACTGAACTGTCGTGTTCGGCTTCATTGTGTTTCGTCCGAGTCGGCGGCTGAGACCATCGCGGCATCGGAAGACGGTAGGACTGGAAGCGCAGAGAACTCTAAGTCTTTTGATGTTAACTCTGAACCTCGAATTGGTGGGGATGGTGGCATTGGAGGAGGCGGGAATTCATTTGGTGGCGGCGGCGGCGGAGATGGAAATGGAAATGGTGATAGCGAGGATGAGAGGGAGTTTGGGCCCATACTAAAATTTGACGACGTGATCAAGGAGGCAGACGCTCGAGGAGTGAGACTCCCTCCGGATATGCTCGAGGCTGCTAAGGCTACCGGGATTCGGGAAGTTTTTCTGCTCCGTTATTTGGACTTGCAGGTACGCTCGTTCCAGTTCTCAAGTTTGTGAAAGTAAATGAATCACATACATCATGCGTAGCACTTGAAATTATTTGGGATGCGCGATTGGCTTCTGAGGAAGTGTAGAGAGAATACTGTTGCATGCCTGTGGCTGGAACCTGTAGGAATCTTATAGATAAAGGATACATTCCCGATAATTGAATGGATCATTAGTTTCACTACAAGGTCATCATGATTCTCCTGAACTTTCTTTTTTCCTCTTATATATCAGTTAAAATCCTTTGCCCCTTCATCCTTTGGAAGTTAATGGTATATGGTTTCCTTTTTGATCTTCTTTGCTAGAGCATAAAGATGACTTTTTATTAATTTGAAATTCAAAGTTGAAATATAACAACGAATCAAATTTCTTTTGGTGTTCTGCAGGGATCAGGTTGGTTGTTAGGCTTCTTGATGAATTCTTGTTCCATGTTTCGGGACCGAATGCTTGCTGACCCATCTTTTCTATTTAAAGTTGGAACAGAGGTTTGTTTTGATGTATTAAAATTCATTACAAGCTAATGATCAACGTTTCTCACCATAGTTTCCAATGCGTGAATTTTCACCTATCGTTGCTTGCTATTGCCATTTTTAATCCATCTTGAACATTTTTTGTAATTAAATCACACCGTTGACATTTAAATCCCGGATTTGAGTCCCTTGGTTGTTTGTTCTAACTGATACTGCACCTTGGTGATTCTCTTTGCTTAATACAGTTGACTTGATGATTGATTGTAAAATACTATTCCCAATCAATTGATTTGGTGGGATTCATGATGCAGGTAGTAATAGACTCATGCTGTGCTACATTTGCCGAAGTTCAGAAAAGGGGCGAGAATTTCTGGGCAGAGTTCGAGTTATTTGCTGCTGATCTTTTGGTCGGTGTAGTTGTTGACGTTGCTTTGGTTGGTATGTTAGCACCATATGCTCGTATAGGACAGCGACCTGTGTCACGAGGTTTATTGGGACAGATGCAAAATGCTTATTCTTCTCTTCCTAGCAGGTTAACATCGCATGACACTTTATTCCATTGAAATCTACTATGCTTCTTTTTTCAGACATGTAGTGGCCTGTGTTACCTTCATCTGTTTTTACTTCCAGCTGTTGGATGATTGTCAAAGTTTTTTGTGTAACTGTTTTGTTTATTATTTATTTTTTTTCGTTTTGAAGATGAGATGATTTCTTAAATCATTTGATGCAAAACTAGTTAACCCTTGATTTGGCTTTGATCTCCTGACCATTCTCAATTTTCTTTGGATTTAGAATTTCCATGCTCCATCTTGACATCTATAATTATTTTTCCTCCTGCTTCTGCAGTGTTTTTGAAGCTGAAAGGCCGGGGTGTAGATTCACAGTGAAGCAGAGAATTGCATCATATTTCTACAAGGTATAGATTTTAACCTTTTCTAATTCTGAGCAATGATTAAACTAGAAATTACTTTCTCATCCTTGTTTGTGTTTTTTTTCAAATCGAAACTCTTTGTTCAAAACTAAGTTCTCCAGACATACCTTTGATCATATTTCCGTTGGCTGGTTGCTGCTGTATATTATTTTCTGGTTTTATTTAATTTTTTCATTGGGGCTTTTTGGGTCCAGGGTGTCTTGTATGGCTCGGTGGGATTCGGGTGTGGTCTCATTGGCCAGGGGATTGCTAATTTGATCATGAATGCAAAACGGTAAGCCTGTTTAAGTATGTATTCCTTTGTAAGATGTTTTAGTATTGTAATTCTTCATCTTTAAGAACTTCACTTGATAGTGTTGATCAACTCATGAACTTGAGGTGTTCTTTATCTGATGTGTTTTTTTTTTATGTAGCTTTGGTATTGTCACAATTCGTTTCTGATGATTATAGACTGATATAAAAAAGGGGGAAAAATATACTTTGTATACACTTAATGACTTAAATGAGGAAGCCAAATTTCTCATGTAATTTTAAAATGGTAAAATTTACAACTACGACAATGTGGCATTTTTTCTAAAAATTTCTGCTTTGAATTGTGATACTAGATGCATATTTGTGCATCTTTTGATGAGGAGAGTTTTATTTTATGGTAGACATTAGATTCCAGTATCTCGTCTTGCAATATTATTGATCTTGTAGATTTCTCTGATTTAACTAACATCTATTGCTTGTTAATATTGCAGATACTTTTACTTTTATTTGTCCTGGTTCGCAGAAGCTGTATTTTTCTTTTACTCCTTTGCTTGTTCCTCAATCTTGTTTAAAACTCCGTGAAAATGACTTATTTGTTGTTCAGTTCGACGTGATATTGTATATTTGCGTAAAAAGGATCGCGGATCTGTCATGTCACCTGACCCCTCCAAGTTGTTGGATACTTAATTTTCTGTTTGAAATAATCGATTATGGTGACCTTATAAAGTTAAAACTATTTTTGCTTCATCTATAGGTGGATGCATATACCTGCTTTTCTTGGATGTTTATGTTAATTATGAGCCACGACGTAATAGATATATTAAAACTCTCTTTAGACTCTCATCTTTGGAACCGTATTTAATGATTCAGGTGCATAAAGAAATCAGATGAGGATGTACCTGTGCCTCCTCTCATTCAGAGTGCTGCTCTCTGGGGTATCTCTTACCTGTTCCTTGGATCCTCTCTATTTTACTCTACTATTCTGTTTGTTAATGAGGCAAATGATCTTGTTTTAGCTTTGTAGGAGTGGGCCCTCGTTCTTCTGAATCAATCCAATAAGCCATTTCCTCATGCTTCCATGTTCAAGTCTAAAATACATTATATGAATAATTATTTGTTTGGTTATACTAAACTATGATCTATAATCATAATCCGTTGGTCAGTGCACAAGTCACTTATGTCTTAGGATGTTCATTTAGATTTCGGTCGAACACTAGTTCGGTCAAGTTTGAATGGTCTGTGTTCAGACTTCAGACCAAAAACCCCATATTCTTATTAGTTTTAATGGTTCATGAGTTTGTCTGAATTCAAAAGGTGTATATATTATATAAAATACTATAGATTTTGTGGAAAGTTTTGCCTCGCATCAACTTAAATTTGCAGACTATTTTAGTTCTGTATATGTAAAATTTTAACTTTGAAATCCCTTCCTCGCCTTCATTCAGGTGTTTTCCTTGCGGTATCTTCCAACACTCGTTATCAAATAGTGAACGCGCTCGAGCAGGTGGTCGAAGCATCGCCTTTGGCAAAGAAGATTCCGCCGGTGGCAATGGCTTTCACAATCGGTGTGCGGTTTGCCAACAACATTTACGGTGGTATGCAGTTTGTGGATTGGGCAAGATGGAGCGGGGTTCAATAAATTTAACATCCAGATCCATTCATTGCCCTTACTTTGCCTTCCTATAACATCCAGATCCGGTGGCAATGTTATATCATATATTTATCTCTGACTTTGAGTGAGTTCTCCTTATGAATTCATAATTGATACCGATAGGTTTTAGGCTTTAGGTTTAGGAACTCTGTGTTGTGCCCGAGTTGGGTTGCACTTATAGCGAATAGGGATGTCAATTTTCTCCTTTGCTAGTACTTAGGAGTTGGTAGGATCCAAGTTTTATCTATTGGATAATTTTGGTTTTGTATGGAAATTATGTAGTCCCATTCGGCCATGAATTAGACAAATTCTAGGATTTATTTAGCAAAACATGCATAGTTTAGTCATTTATGTTCTGAAACTGTGGCTGATATCGTTAATCTCAATGTTAGTAATGGCCAACATGAGCGTAGCACAACCGTATCTTGCTCATTTTCTATCAGTCGAAGGTTTAATCTTTATCCCTACATTTGCTATGCTAAACAAATCTGAATGGTAATGTTGTAGGTCACAAATTGTCATCCAAACATATTACCTATTAACGATAGTGGATCTGGCAAATATGCTTGATTTGAGATTGAATGCTAGTCTTTTATTCTTTTAGATTATACATGACAAAAATTCTCAGAATTTGCTAGTGTGTTCATTTTGAATGGTTGTAGAATCTCCCTTTCAAATAGGATTGATTTATTTTCAATGATGAATGGGTTATGATTTATATACATATTCATACTAAAAAAAATCATTGTTAGATTGAAAATGAGAAATATATCTGCAACTCTTGACATTTCTCCGACCTTGAAATTGAAGCTGAAAGAAGAAAATGGAGGGTTGCAGGTTCAGACCAAAACGTTTGACATGATTAGAACCTGAAAATTCCTCGAAACAATTGCAGAAAGGCTTGAGCATCATGACGCGGCGGCGAGGGAGGCCCCATTCTGCATGATGTGGCCGCAGCCGAAATGATTAGTTTTGACCTGGAACCGATGTGGGAAAAAGAAAGGGGGAAACTAGCAATCATTGTATATTTGAGTCGCCGCCTCAGGCCGGACGGCCGATTAACGCAATCGTACGGACGGCGAGCTTCCGCCGGAAACTGGAAATTGCTCCTGCAATGGATTCTATTTCTCGACCATCGGCTGCGATGAAGACGATATCGGTGATTCTGATTGAGCCTCGCAGCGAGACGGAGTGAATTCTCAGGCGAGCATAAATCTTAAAATTAATAGTTAGTTTATTATTTATTTATTTTTATTTCAATTAATAGTTCTTTATTGGCCTTTCCTCTAGAAATTTAGAAAATTATATTCATCATATGATGTTTTTTCATTAATGAAATTTGTTATTGTTCTTTTTACCATGTCGGAAAAAAAAATAATTTCAAATTAACGATTAAGATTAATTTAAAGATTTGTTGGAATATATGGACTGAGTACATAAATATATTTAACCTTTTTTAAAATTCTTCCATTGATAGAAAAGAAAAAGCCGCAGCAACTCTAATGTTGATAACGTAAAGTAGTAATTTACGAAAAACACAAAAATAAATATACGATGAAGATGTATAGTAGTACTGTATAGCTCAAAAAATAATACTAATAATAACATAATGGATGAAATATATATTATCGGTGAAATGGTTAGAAGTTTACATTTTTATTATTAAAAGAGTTCTTTTTTTTTTAATATCAATTAATTAGTTCATTAACTTTGACACTTGAACCTCCACAAATAGGTACAAAACATCGCCAATTAATTTTTTTTCTTTTGGTTTTTTAGCAGTAGAGATATATGAACCTCCCATGGACGAGAAGTAAGTATATGGTCAGATGTCAAATTATTAGTTCAAGTAGACCTATGAGGGAACGAGACCGACTTTGCATAAAAATATTCGACAATCCTTGAATCTCGGTTAATTGAATCCCTCACTCCTGGTTTTATTTTGAAACGTTCGGTATATGAGTCTCTTCGACGTTCAAGTCAATATTAGTATGAGACGTTGCTTCTCAAGAAGAGCTATTCAAAATTGCATACTTAATCTACAAATTTTTAAGTATGACATCTACTTATTGACTGCACTGCACATCACATGAAACCTTATGTGATTTTGTGCGTTAGAAACAAGTTGGGAGTTGAATAGTGGTTGCAAGAAGTGATCGTGATAAAGCTATTCACTGGTCAAAATATGACCAATCGAGGTACTAATTGACCGAGCTATAAATTAAATGGTCCGAAGCTTTATGCCTCATATGATGGTCACTCCTTATTTGTTCCATGTGTCAACCACGTCTAATATAATATATTGACTGGCCCTTGGTAGAACATGAAAGATAAATTCATTAACTTTGTTACACATAATTTTGTCATATTTATGCAATTAGTTATTTTTACTGAATTAGGTAAAGATGAATCACTCATGTTTTAGAATAAAGAAACTCTAGTTTTAAGGCACGACCATCATACACTTTATGCATGATCAAAAGATTTTTCTTAAATTTTAAAAAATATGTAAAATATTGATACTCCATCAATTAAAAAAAAAACAAAGAAAAAGAAACAAACATTGGGAAGTATATTTCGACTTAAAAATAAAAAGAAAAATAAAACGAACGCCATAAAGAATTTAAAATCGGAGGAATTAATATAATAATAATAATAATAATAATAATAGTGTTTTGTTTTGGATGCGGGATCATTTCTGGTTGAAATTTCAGGCTTGATGGAGGTAAAATAGAAGTCGTCTCCTGCTGCCTGCCACTTCCCGTCGACCGCTTTAGCCAATTTTCCTCACTCCATCACCCGATTTCCATCAATCTATACATTTCTCGCTGTTCCTTCTGGATCAAACCACGGATTTTTGGATTGTTTTCTGGTTGTTTTATCCGGATTTTGAATTGGAGTTCATCTTCTTTGGATTAGCTGTGCCGCTTGGTTCCATCAGATCCGCTGGTGGAGCGCGGGGATCTAGGATACGGAGCTGAAGAGATTGCGTGTTTCCGGCTGGATCTGAGCGGAGATGGCGTTGTCCGGCATGAGAGGCCTCTCCGTTTTCATCAGCGACATTCGCAATTGCCAGAATAAAGAGCAGGAGAGGCTCCGAGTCGACAAGGAGCTTGGAAATGTCCGCACTCGCTTTAAGAACGAGAAGGTTAGGGTTGACCTGTACTTGCATATATGATTGTAATTCTCCGCCCTTCTGTTCCCTGTTTTGCGAGTCCTTACAGTTTTGGTCACAACAACTGTGGAAATCATGCGATTACCTAATTACGGGATTAGAGTTGCGTTCTGAATTGTTTTAGGAGGAAATGTAGATACCTAATATATGATGAAGGAAATGATATTGTATTCATCGAAAGTGACTGATTTTATTTCAGTGGCTTGAGGGTGAGTTGTGGCTTGGTAGTATTTAGATTTGCAAGATGGTCGTTTTGGATTCATATATAATTTGACGTACCCATGTTACTTGGTTTAGAGTGTAAGCTGGTGATGCTTTCAGCCACTGGACACTTGTATTTCTCAAAAATCACAAATCTAGTTTTTTGGAAATCAAAATTTTTGGTGAAATTGTAGACCCCGTTTGATAACGAAATTTCATTCTTAGTTTTATGTTTTTAAAGTTATGCTTATTTTCTCACCATTTTTTATTATGTTTGTTCACATTTATTTAGAACACATTTAAATTGTTAGTCAAGTTTAAAAAAAAATGTTGGAAAATATATATATTTTTTGGTTTTCAAAATTTCTCCTAGATTTTGAACTAAAAAAAAAATTGATAACAAGATGAAGAAATAAATTGGTGGAAGTAGTGGTTGGAAGCTAAATTTTAAAAAACATGGGGCCTTAGTTTTTGAAGATTCAAGGGTTGAGGATTAATTGCTTGAAAATTTTAATTTTTAGAGTGAGGAAAACTGATTACTTTGGAAAATAGGCCCATCAGCAGCCTTTAATTGCAAATGTCTTTTCCATTAACTCATGAAAGCTCATTCTTTCCCCAAAGGAGGTGTTTAAGAGTTTGTGGAATGGAAGGATACGCATCCAAAGAAGGTAAAAGTTGTCCTATGGAACTACTTTACTTGGAGGACTGAGTACAACTAAGAAAATCCAAGCAAAGAATTATTGTAAAGCTCCCCTCTCCAAACGACTTTATCTTAAACAAAAGTCATATCAAGAATCGCAACCATCTTTTGTTTTCTAGTAGGGTCGAGGTTATTTGACATTTTTGGGACTAGTTGGACTACAGATAGTTTGATTATTATACTTAGTGGATCCTTATTTCAAAATAAAGCCAGTGGATCCTTATTGGATACTGTTACTCTATATTTATCCGTACCTTTGTTTCCATGGTTTCAATCTGAAATTACTTTTCAACTTGATATTATCATAGTTTCTGTGTTGGATTACTTTAAAATTTGCAAGAGTTATCAAATTTCCCTTCTGTCGCAGTTAATTGGGTTTAATTTTTTATGACTGGCTGAATAAATTTTGTTAATATTGAAATATGTTACTAATGAGTCTATGATTTGTTAATATTGGTTTATAACAGGGTCTGACGCCATATGAGAAGAAAAAGTATGTCTGGAAAATGCTTTACATTTATATGCTTGGTTATGATGTGGATTTTGGTCATATGGAGGCTGTATCTCTTATATCTGCACCAAAGTACCCTGAAAAGCAGGCAAGCTTCAGAAACATTTTATTCTACTAGTAGTTTATATGGATCAGAGAGTTTTCTCTTATAGACTTCCATTTTATGGTTACTTAATTTAGTCTTAAAATAAAGTCTTCTCGACATTCTTATTTTAAAGAAAAGTCTTCTTGATATTGAATTAAAATGTATTATCTACTTCTAAATTGATTCTGGCGTGATTAAATAATTGCAGGTTGGCTATATCGTCACATCGTGTTTGCTTAATGAGAACCATGATTTCTTGAGGTTAGCGATAAATACTGTGCGTAACGACATTATTGGTCGCAACGAAACATTTCAATGCCTTGCGCTGACTATGGTATGACCATGGGAAGTCTTCTATTAACTTTAGTCTATCAATTTCAACAACCTTTTCACACATCATCTTTTCTGCATATTTTTTATTACCTTCTTTGTTGAAATATTCTTACCATTACGTGCTTCAGCTGCATAAAGAATTTGTGGCTTGATCGCTTTAGAACTCATAACAATTAATTATATGTACAACATATTTTGCAGCCAAAGTTCTTCTCAAATGGGATTTAAGAGTATTGTTGCAGCTGCCATTTGGTTTTTCATTCAGTGGGTTGGGAATATAGTGACTAGGGAGTACCCTCTCTGCTAATTTTACCTGATGGGACTTGTGTCAATATTATTTATTGTATGAAGGATATATATATATATATATATATATATATCCTTTTTCTGGTAGTGTTATGATACCCCAGAGGAGATAGGTGTATACAAGTATCGGTTCTTGCATTCATTAGCTTCTATTCCTTTCCCGGGGAACATAAAACTGAGTTTTGATTAATGGAAATATATTTCTTGGCTTCTAACAACATCATTAGACTTCTCAACATTTGCTATTGTGATCCTTTCAGAGCTGAAGCAATTCACTTTGTATTGATTTTATTAACAATATAATAACCCTCTCTACTGACTTTAATGTTCTTTAATCCATCTCTTTAGGTTGGAAATATTGGGGGGCGAGAGTTTGCCGAGTCATTAGCACCAGATGTCCAAAAGTTGCTAGTAAGTGATAAAAGAAAATTTTAGCTTTAGTTTTAACTGATGTTAGGAGATAAACAATGACATGAAAGAAAATTTCTTTTTCTAGATTTCAAGCAGCTGTAGACCACTCGTGAGGAAAAAAGCAGCATTATGTCTACTGCGTCTGTATAGAAAAAATCCCGATGTTGTCAATGTGGACGGCTGGTATGCTTCAGTTTTAATTTCCTTATACTATTATTTTTTCCCTTGCCATTTTATTTTTCCTCCTCTAATCAGTCATCTTTTAAAAATTATTCAGGGCGGATCGCATGGCTCAACTTTTAGATGAGCGTGATCTTGGTGTTTTGACATCTTCCATGAGCCTTCTTGTTTCTCTTGTATCAAACAATCACGACTCCTACTGGAGCTCTCTTCCAAAGTGCGTTAAAATTCTGGAGCGCCTTGCTAGGAACCAGGATATTCCACAAGAATACACATATTATGGTATCCCATCTCCCTGGCTTCAGGTTTGTAGTGTTCTGCTACTAAATTCTGATGTGATGGATGCTATATTGAACAAATTCTCTAAGATGCTTATTTGTGAGCAAATTTATCTTATGTAAACTGGTGCAGATTTTTTTGCTGTTGAAACCACCATGGCTTGGCAATAACAAAAAATACTTCGAGGCCATTATTTTTGCAAATCTTTTAATTTTTTTTGACTTGTATGCTGAATTGTGGGTTAGTCTTGATATTTTGACTGTTTCTCAGTTAAATAACTTTGCCTAGTGTAAAGTTAGCTAACCATATAGTTATGCTAATGAGATATCCATACTATGTATGCTATTAGGCTGTTTTTGCCTTTATTGTAATATATTTTCCATCGCTTCATATAAAAACATGTCATTCTGTAGGATTTCGTTATTCGGATGAGCAATTTATTTCAATTTATATGCGTTGACTGAAATTTTTATTTGTTTAGGTGAAAACGATGAGGGCTCTTCAGTACTTTCCAACAATTGAAGATCCAAATACCCGAAGGTCATTGTTTGAGGTTAGTTTGTTTCTAAGATAGTGTCTCTAATTTTGTCATTCCTTGACAGGTTCATTCATCTAACCCGTGGTGTGCTTCCAGGTCTTGCAAAGGATTTTAATGGGAACAGATGTTGTGAAGAATGTCAATAAGAACAATGCGTCACATGCCGTTCTGTTTGAAGCCCTTGCTCTTGTATGTGGTCAATTTTTATCTCCAAATTCATTTTTAACAGATATATGAATTAACATTTTTCACCCTTCCTGCTCTCTCTCTCGCAGTTTCATCCTAATTGTGTAAAGAATGAGTGACCAATAAAATAAAAAAAAAATCTATTTAAAAAAAGGGTCATCTATTAACTGGGGTTTTGTCCATTAATTTCAAATCGTTTTGTCATAGGTGATGCATCTTGATGCTGAAAAAGAGATGATGTCTCAGTGTGTTGCCCTTCTTGGGAAGTTTATTGCAGTTCGTGAGCCAAATATTCGATATCTTGGCTTGGTAAATTACGGTGCACCTTATCACCTTTTGTCAACTAATGATTGAATGATGACAACCAAAGTTAGGATGAGAATGATAATGGTATTATATTCCTCTTGTGCAGGAAAATATGACTAGGATGTTGATGGTGACGGATGTTCAGGATATTATCAAAAGACATCAGGCTCAGATCATAACATCATTAAAGGATCCTGATATTAGGTTAGTAATAATCATAGTTTTTGTTTTGGGAAGGGGTCTTCTGTTCACTGACCTTAGGTTGTTCGTTGTTCCTTTTGTTCAATGAAAGTTTCTTATCCCAAAAAAATAAATAAATAAATAAAAATCGTAGTTTAGTACCTTGTTTGGGGTTTCAAACTTTATTGTACCATCCTATTTGTTCGACAATATTCCTTTTTATTCGCACTAAATGATTTTGGACAAATTCTTCTGTAATTATTTTTATTTTAAGGGATCGTATCAATTAGTAATCTGATCTTCTTGGAGAAGAAATTGGAATATGTTGTAGCAAAAATATAATAATAACATAGGATTTAGTGGTCAATAGCTCGGTGATGATATGGAATATGCCTCAACCATGATGAAAGATAGTAGTGGGGGGTTAAGATGTTTCTTATTTATCTTTAAAATTGATGATCAAGTTTATTGATTTTGTATGTGTTTGAGCCTCCAAAGTGCAGCCCAGTTGGTTGAGGACTTGGGGTGGTACTAGGAGGTAAGGGCTCTTGGGTCTTGGGTTCAATAAGTGAAAATCCTTGATGTCTCTGGGTCTTGGGTTCAATAAGTGAAAATCCTTGATGTCTCTTAGATCTGGTGTTAAGTTGGGTCTCTCTAGTGGAATGGGGCCAGATACCATGACTACCCCCACCCAAAAAAACTGTTCTATATTTAAGATACCATCTCTTTAGTAAGATGCGCATAAGTTAGCTGAATACTCATGGTATCAAAAAAACAAAGAAAAAAGAACTACTCGGAACATTCTTGTCATGGAGAACCTTAACAGAGGAGGAAATGGAAGATATGAGGATCATTACGTGAAATGTTAACTGGGATACAGTTGGGCAGAAAGATAGCTAGAAAAATATGGTTTCCTTCACCCTTCAGTTGCTTGTTTGGTTAAACCCCTTTTCCTTAAGCTGACTGATACAAACGTGTTCTGAACAATACATTTGCCACAGCATTGTGGAAAAAATAAAGGGATCAGGGAAAGAAACTTATGCTGGACAGTTCGTGACCAAGGAACTAATACAGCTGAAAGAGTCCAAAAGTGATGCAGGGAATGTTGAGACCAAATTGGTGTAACTTTGGCAGGGAAGTGTAGGAAAGTCAAGGGCATATCTAGGTTTTGTCTTCATCTTGCAGGAAATGTTGGAATTATATCTACAATTATTTAATAGTCCGTGGGTCTTTGAAAAAACAGCAAAGGAAAAACTGGTTGGCTAGTATCAGAATAAATATTTCATATTTTTGTAAATATTATTTTTTAAAATACAAGAAATAACAAGAATATTTATATTCTATTTTGACTAATTTCACAATTTCAGAAACATAAGATGAGATGAAGGTTAAGTCTTAAATGTCCGAATCAGATCTTATATCTTGTCCATCCATTTGATTTCGATATCTATGGATTAATTGTTTATAGATCTTATGGTCTTGGCTATAGCTTTGTCGTTTTTACCATCATTTAAATATATCCAGTAGTGCTTTTGGTATGTTCACTGGTATTTTGATTTTCAAATGTGAACGAGATATTTGACAATACTTTTTTTTCCTTTTTTCATTTTACATCCATATTTTCAGTATCCGGAGGCGTGCTCTTGATTTGCTTTATGGTATGTGTGATGTTTCAAATGCAAAGGACATAGTTGAAGAATTATTACAGGTATTGGTCATGCTGGATTTCTCTAGTATTTTGTATGAACTTTATAGGCAGTCTCATTTAATGTCCTTTTGGGCTTCCTAAATCGTTTACATCTTCATGGGAAAATAGCCTTACTACTCACCTACATTCTGTCAGTATCTCAGCACAGCAGAATTTGCAATGCGTGAGGAATTATCTCTTAAAGCTGCAATTCTTGCAGAGAAGTTTGCTCCTGATTTGTCATGGTGAGTTTATACCCAATTCTGTAGGTAAACCACGAGGAAAGAAAAAAATTCATATTGATCATCTAGCATTGCTATAATGAGAGGGAAGGAACTGATGACCTTCCCCAGTTTGATGTCCCAACAGTTCCAAGCTTTGTTTAAGATACTTGAACTTGGAAAATTGAAATGGGATGACTTGAGTGAAATAGGAAATTCTAGGCTTTTATCTTAAATGGTTGTGACTGAAATTGTAATCCAAAATTAAAATATTTGATGAATATGTATTCTAATGATTAGAATAGAATCTAGAACAAAATAATAGAATTTATATATTCTAAGATGGAATGGACAAAATTTAGCTAGTTTGGTTGGATTAGCATTTGTACATTTTTTTATTAAATGTCCTGTGCTTTGAAATTTTCATGGTTATTAAAGTTGTAATGTTTAGTTTCAAACTTCTATAACACAATGAACATGGAAAGCTTGAAGAATATTTGGGTCTAAAAATTTTAAAATAAGAAACTGAATTTCATTAAAATATTGAAATGTACAAGAAGGGGAAGACCAAGAAGAGTGGATGTGATTATTCGCTTTTTTGTTTAAATATTGATCTTATTCATTACTCATTATTTTTCCTTGGTATCTTCCTTATTTGTGTTGCAGGTATGTGGATGTGATTCTACAATTGATCGATAAGGCAGGAGATTTTGTTAGTGACGACATATGGTTTCGTGTTGTGCAGTTTGTTACAAACAATGAAGATCTGCAGGTAACCTAATCCCTGTATGCCATTTTACTCTTCTTTTCCATGCTATAGTCATTGGGTTGTATTATTTGATGGCGACTTTGTGCATTTGATCAGTCTTATGCAGCAATAAAAGCGAGAGAATATCTTGATAAACCAGCTATACATGAGACGATGGTAAAGGTGCGTATTATTATTTCGGTTATTGAGCCTAATTTATATTGATACCCTATATGTTGATCATCAAGCGTTCTTTTGTTAATATTTTATGCCACCCTTCCTCCATCTTTCCTTCCCTTTTCATATCTTGACGACTGATCTGAATGTGGTTGGTTTGTCTTATATGTAACAGGTCAGTGCGTATCTTATTGGAGAATTTGGTCATCTTTTGGCCCGAAGACCAGGTTACAGTGCAAAAGAATTATTTAGAATAATACATGAAAAGCTTCCAACCGTTTCGTAAGTGCTCCTAGATTGTACTGAAGTTTTCTTTCTTTAACAAGCTATTGCTTTCTGATTAAAAACATCTACTTTATTTGCAGTACATCTACCATTCCTATTCTTCTGTCAACATATGCTAAGATCTTAATGCACACTCAACCCCCAGATCAGGAACTGCAAAATCAGATTTGGGGAATATTTAACAAGTGAGACTTACTAATGCACTCTTAAATTGGAACTCTTTTGTTTATTTACACTTATAGTAAATTTAATTTTTGTTTGTTTTGGTTAGATACGAGAGTTGCATTGATGTTGAGATACAACAGCGTGCTGTTGAATATTTAGCACTGAGCAAGAAAGGTGCAGCTCTAATGGATATATTGGCCGAAATGCCAAAGTTCCCTGAGAGACAGGTGCATACTCTTTTTTTGAAGTGTCCAACTAGATGCAGATTTCTGTGATGGATTACGATAAGTACTAAAGTAGCTATCTTGGTAAGCTGAAGGTTGTTAATATATCTAATTTTTTCATACTTTAGTCTGCTTTGATCAAGAAGGCCGAGGATACTGAAACTGACACAGCAGAACAAAGTGCCATCAAATTGCGAACACAACAACAATCATCAAATGCCTTGGTCTTAACTGATCAACGTCCTGTTAATGGAACTCCATCTGCCAGCCAGCTTACTCTGGTGAAGGTGCCGAATGCAAGCAGTTATCCGGTTTGTTTCTTTATCTTTCCCTTTTTATTTTCCACAGCAACGCTATTGAATTCTTTTCAACACTTGAGAACTGATTAATGGAGAGTCCACTTCTTGATATTTATTGACTGGACTTTACATTGTTTACGAATCTATAATGATTGAAGTCTGCTTGTTATCATTGTCTAAACTGAAATTTACTTCGTTAAAAACCCAATGGCAGGATGCAGCTGACCAAGAATTGTCTCAGACCAATGGGACTCTAAACAAAGTAGATTCTAGCCCCCCTGCACCTGATCTCCTCGGAGATCTCTTGGGTCCACTTGCTATTGAAGGTCCTCCGGGTGCTACTGCCCAGGCTCAGCAAAATATAATGTCCGAAATGGATGGTGTTCCAAATGCAGCTGAGGGCAGAGCTATTGTTCCAATTGGAGAACAGCAAAATTCAGTTCAGGTACTATTTTTTCTCTAATGGAGAAACAAACTCCGGAGGCCAAACCAAAACGTTTTTAATGCAATTTTTTTTATTTGATAGGAGACTAAGGTATGTATTTATCAAAGTGATACAAAAATGGGAAAAGCCTGGGAGGCTATGGAAAATTCCTACCAATAAAAGAAAAGTAATTACAATAAATCCTATAAATTGTACTCTGGGAGGAGGCCAGGCCACAATTTGTGTTTTATTTCTTTAGATTGCAGTTGTATTTGTTATCATTATCTATTGTTGGTTTCTTATTAATATAATGTTTTGATGTTGCTGCTTGAGGCTATACCATTCTGATGCAGCAGTTTAGATATATGACTGGTTTAGCCAATATTGGGAATGGATGAGATTTAATTTTTTTTTTTTTTTAAATGGAGGAGAAGAAGAATAAGGTATATGACTGGTTTGATTGAGTGTGAGCTGCTATACTGTACTGTGGATTGCTCAGTGTTGTGATCATTTATAATTCTATCTTTAATATTTTGCAGCCAATAGGAAATATAGCTGAAAGGTTCCATGCCTTGTGTATGAAAGATAGCGGTGTGCTGTACGAGGATCCGTATATTCAGGTATCTTTCCCCTGTATTATCATCACATCTTTTCTTAACTTCATTTTTCCTTCCGAAGAAACCAGTGGTGTCTGTTTTAGAATTAAAGTTGTTCTTCCTTCAAAGAAATATCCTGTAAAAAGTTGGTACAATAACGTTAATAGCCACTTGATTACAATTATCAAAACATTCTCTGAACTGTTTTAGAGAACAAGCTGTGAGCTGTCAAAAAGACGCTTTTGGTTTCTCTCAGCCTTACTTAAATTCAAAGCTTGGAGACTTGCAAGCCCTGTAATATATTTCTTATTAAATTCCTCACAGATTGGCATTAAAGCAGAGTGGCGAGCCCATATGGGACGACTTGTTCTTTTTCTTGGAAACAAAAATACTTCTCCCCTTGCCTCTGTCAAGGCTATTATATTGCCTCCATCGAATTTAAAGATGGAATTGTCGTTGGTACCTGAAACTATACCTCCGCGTGCCCAGGTAAAAACGAGCAATTTAGTTTGTATTTGATCGTGCTTTTTAAAAGTCTAAGACCTTTCTTCACCCTTCATCAGTCATTATTCTCTTTGGTTGGGTAGGTACAATGCCCACTTGAAGTCATTAATGTACATCCAAGCCGAGATGTGGCTGTCCTCGATTTCTCTTACAAGTTTGGAAATGACCTGGTAAATACTCCTTGTTTTGGGTATTCTGGATTCACTGTCTCACTGGCTGCAAGAGCCCAGAATAACGCATTTATATATTTGATCTTTTTAGGTAAGTGTGAAGCTTCGCCTTCCAGCTGTCTTCAATAAATTTCTCCAGCCTATATCTGTATCTGCAGAGGAGTTCTTCCCTCAATGGAGATCGCTCTCAGGGCCCCCATTGAAGCTTCAAGAAGTGGTATGGCTTTTATGCTTTATATCTAGATACGAGAGGAAAAAAAAAAAAAAGAAGAAAAACCTCAAAGTGAAAGATGAACTTGATGACTCGATCGATCAATTAACCGGTTTTTCTTTTTTTTTTTTGGCGTTGACAAAAATTTCATTGAAGAACACTGGCTATCTGGCGAGTCAAAAAATTTATAGCATTTCGACTCAACTCTCTACCTTCTCTAATCTAAATTGAGCTTCAAGAAGAAAAGATAATAGCAATATTTCCCTACGGACCTCCACTTCCCCCTCTGCTAACCCTGCAAGGTTTTCTTATTTTTTTCTACCACACATCCCATGAAAGGTTCTTGTTCCATCTAGGAGTTGGATCTTAGATTTCATGTTGCTAGGTGTGGCGTGGAAGGACCTAAATAATACTGTTCTATGGAGGTTGTATAAGGAGTAGATATCTCCCTTCATATCTTAGGTCATGTAGGTGAAAGAGTCATGTATCAGGAAAAACTGCATAGTTTATCTTTTTAATCCTTTTATACTGGATGGAGGGAGAGAGTTGACTAGGGCGTCTAGTGAAGAGAAGAAAACCAACAAGAGAGTCGGAAGAGTAAAATGGGTACCGCATCAAGTTAATGAGATCTGGAAATAAGTGAAAAAAAAAATCATTTTTGGCCATAAAATGGATCTGAATAAGCACGCACAAAAAATATTAAGAAGGAAAATCCTTTACTTAGTATGATTGGTAATGCCAACTGATTGCATGAAGCTAACCAACATTTATCGTCCCTTATTTACTGTGCAGGTTAGAGGTGTAAAACCCCTTCTGCTATTAGAGATGGCAAATTTATTCAACAGTCTGCGGTTAATGGTTTCTCCAGGGCTTGTAAGTATTCACTCATTTTTTCACATAGTTAGTTTATTGGTTGGCAAAAAGTTCACTTTTTATGCGTATTTGTTGTTTAGGACCCAAATCCAAACAATCTTGTTGCAAGCACAACATTTTACTCGGAAAGTACACAAGCCATGCTCTGCCTAGTAAGGAATACTTCTCTATTCTGAAATTTTAACTATTTTCATGGCCGCTAAGTTCCTCCATTACCACTTCCACGACGATTCTTGTAGTTACAACTTACACAAAACATTTTACACTGAAAATTATGAAAGTTGTTGGTAATCATCGTAATTGGTCTGTCCATGTGCTTTTCCTTTTCTTTCCCCAAAAGTGCAAGGGGGAAAAAGCCTGGCCTCTCTTTTGGCGGTTTCTCTCATTTTGGTGTCTTTTGAGAAATTAGGTTCACTTCTATGGTGTGATATGATATCGTACTATCTGAATCCAGTTCTCATGATCCATCTTTATCTATCTGCCATTCAGATTAGGATTGAAACTGATCCAGCAGACAGAACCCAATTGCGAATGACAGTTGCCTCAGGGGATCCAACAGTAACTTTTGAGTACGTGCTTTTAACCTGCTGCTGTTGCTCAGTTAGCTCTCAATCTTGTGCCATATTGCCGCATTTCTGATTTCCCATCTGCAGGTTGAAGGAGTTCGTCAAGGAACAGTTGGTAAGCATACCTGGGCCTCATGCACCCACTCCGCCATCAGCAGCACCATCAGTAGGTCATCCCGCGGTTGCTACACCAGCATTCACAGATCCCGGTGCAATGCTAGCAGGTTTGCTTTAGGACAAGGCGATTCATCTTCAGATTTCTTTCAGGATACATTTGTAAACATGATCATACAGCCGGCCTACCCCGGTTCCGGGGATCTTAAAGGCGAATGAGGGACACCATGATGCGAGGGCTTGCGGAGTTTTAGCGTGATCGGCACAGCATTTTAGTTAAATCACTGGGGTTGGTCGGAGTTTTTTCTGAGATTTTTTTTCCCAAAAAGTAAAGGTGAGATTCTTTTTTCCCTTGTTTTTGTTTGGGGTAGGGTGGGGGAGTTGTGAGAGTTTTGTTCTACTACCGTTTCTTCCCAGTTCTTCATGGGATGATTTCTGTAGTGTATTATTTGACATGTAAGATATTGCATTTAGGACTCGAATTGTATCCATCTCCAACACGTTCATAATTTTTTTGCCATCCATTAGATTTCCCCGTAATATCAAATAATCTAACATTCTCAATCAATAAACGCCACAAATTTAAAATAAATCAAGCACGGTAATGATATATGATTCATACATCCCATGAAAACTTAGATAAAATATGAGATTTAAGAATGTAAACTTTTGATATTAGCAAGCACCTTGATGAGTTGAAAGTGCCATCACAAATTTGTACAGGCAATTCAATCAGATAAGCACATAAAACCGTGCTTACCTCACTAGATAAATAAGCTGATTCATCCATCAGGTATTCCCAAAAAATTTTTAGTCGGGGGAGAAAATTGGTTAGATGACTGAAGATTTTGGAAGAGGCAAAAAAAAAAAAAAAAAAGACTGAGAGAACTCGCAACTTTCTGGTAGAATTCTAAGCTCGACGTTGAGCCCGCTAACCATCATCTCGGAATGCAAAACTTCCGTGAACAAGCCTCGTTGATAAAAGAGTGGTAACCGAGGCATGGCGGGCAGCTTACCTGAGAATCTTCAACAGTCCGGCTCAACAAGAAGAGGTCCTAAGTATTTACGTGGATTTACAAACATGCTTCTTTGCTATTATTATAGCTTTGTTCAGTTGGCAGCTTGGCTTCTTTGCCCAATGGAATCCAAGAACCAGAAGCACAAAAACAGACTCCCAACGATGGCCGAAACTAGTCACTGCCACTCCCGGCAACGGCCACAAGACCACCTCTCTTCCACAGTCACAGGAGGACCATCGCCCCAGGGCGAACAATGACTGTGTATTTGTAGTCCACATATTTGGCAAGCGAGATCAGGGACAGGATCCATATGTGTACAGATTTGACAGATTGCAGCGGGTATAGACATTGCAGGTTCCAGTTGCTCGCTCGAACTGTGATTTGGGACATCGTTATCCATGATTACAAAGGAATTCCCCGCATCTCCTGAGGCATCTCGAGATGGATCTATCCCACCGAACTCTACATCATCAGGTGCTAGTAATTCTGTAAAAGAGAAGTAGGTCTGAGGTCCAAAATCCATGTCCTCATAAGTAAGGCTCTCAAAATCGTAGGCTGCCGCATCTCCCTCGAGGCCATGATTAGAATTGTCCCATTCCGAGAATGGTGAAGATTTGTCTATGGGCTTCAAGAGTGTACTTGTTTCATTCTGGATGGAAAATAAAGAAGTCTCGGAAAAGCCATCTCCATCTGCATCATCTTCCGGCTTTGTAAGCCTTCTAACAGGTAGCTTCTGTGGTCCGGCTGCGTTCCAGTCATCATCTAATCCAGAGTTGGGTTCCGTAATTAGCTCAACTCTTGAAAGAGAGAAAATGAAAGAATCTTGTCCAGATTCTTCTTCCTTAGGCAACAACAAAGGACTGCTTGCCCCAAGCTTCTTAGAATCAGAAACGGTCGAATAATCACATTCTACCCCTGAATTTTCCTGCTTCGACGACTTTGCACGTGTTTTCTTGACCCCCTCTTGTTTTTCGGGTTTGGGGTCCATGTAAGGACATTCAGGTGATTTAATTCGGCGACATCTGCAACACTTGAAGCCGACCACATCAAAGATTTTTGATTCCTCAAGTTCAACAGCTTCTGCATGGTACCAATCTGAAAATATCCAAAAAAAAAAATACGAGGAAATGAGGCAATTTCTTTAGGAGGATAAAAGGGCCAAGCACCAATCTCGTTAAAAGAAAACTTACTTTTGCAAGCCTCACAGCAGATGTACATTAAATCGGACCTATATGGCTTAGTACATAAATAGCATACGGGTTCCATATGATGTAATTCCCGCCTGCCCTTTAAAAGAAGATAACTGTGCCTGAAATTGGCACCCGTGTCTGCAATATTCTTCTTCTTCCATATGATACCCCAGGAGCAATTCCTCCGCCGGTTCTTAGAAGCCGAACCAGATACAGGAGGAGCTTGTTTCTTCTCAGACTGCGGGTCCGGTTTGTTTACAGGAGCTGATGGCTGAATGGAGCCATTAGGCCTTGCACTCTTGCGTACAGTTGACAAACTACGATGTTCTTTCCCTTGCAAAGGTAATGGACTGGTTGGTGATTCTGTACTGTTTTCAATGTGAATAAGAGCTTTGAGATGGTAACACTGCTTGCATGTGATTGGATACCCAACACCCTCGGGAGCAGAAATTGATGATCTCACGGCACAGTTTACGTGACAATAGTCTGATCAAGGTAATGATAACTATATTAGTTCCACATTAAATTGTATAGAGCCTTTCAAGCTAAAACTATTAGAACAGGAGAAAATGAACCTAAACGATGATCACAAATTTCGGGAAAGGAATTATAACCTGAAGCTATCGATATAAATCTAATCTTAATGAAGCCACTAATTCATAACTTAAAAGAAACATTTCTAACATCGATTTCAGTAGCTTTTCAGCATTATCCATAACAAAATAGATTTCAGTAATAACTTGGAGAAAAATGATCCAGGAAGTAGATGATAGATACCTCGGCAAGAACTGCACTTTATTGCATTCCTGCAGATCACAAGACAAAAAGTTAACTATAAAGCAAGTTGGTACAGGTTCTAAGATTAAATTCAGGAAAGGTGTAGATAATTGACCTAATCGGAACTTCCAATTGACACGACGAACATGACAACAATCCCATATTGTCTCTTCTACACGTGAGATAGAAAAATATCTCCCTCTGGTAGGATTTCAACTGTCTTCTTCGTGATTGCAAACAATTTTGGTATTCCGTGGCTGATGGCAAATTAACTTGAATAGAACCTTCCTCATACTCTTTGACCAGATATAAAGGGATGCAATTTTCCAAAAACCAATATGCAACTTTCCCATCTTGCTTTTGTTCTATTTCAATGACATTCTTCATAACACGAGAAGGAAGATGTTTTTGACTCCCAAAGGCAACTCCATATGTAATCTTATTGTCCACAACTTTCTTATCAATAATACTAGCATTTCGGAAAATGGAAGCCTCGGTCTCTTGACCTTTCATATCCTGAAGGGTTTGTTCCGGACGAACAAGATCACTCCATCTCAAATGGAAGTCTAGGTTCCTCAACTAATACAAATTCCAATTTCCAAGAGTTAGTTGATACGTAACTATTTCTTTCTTTTTGGAAATATTCAGTAAAAACAAAAATTCAAATGATCCAGACTATCCAATTAAGATAAAAACATGAAAAATCAGGGCGAGGAGAAAGAAGAATATAGTTTAAGTAGAATATGGGTGGTAACAATAACTAACCTGAAGGGCAAGTTGTGATGCATTCTTGCTCGCTTCAACAGCAGCTCTCCACACAAGCTGTCTGCTCCTCCTTGGAATCTCGGAACCATCAGTATAGTATACACCAGAAATCTTCTTTGAGCCACCTAATGGATAAAAACTTATCAATATAAAATTTTTCACAGAAGATACTGGCCTCGCATTTTTTCTTAGACTGGAGCAAGCAAAATAAGGTATCTATAAGCCTCATATACGTTAATGAAAAGTGAAGCTGTTTACTTAAGTCATTACCTTGGCGAGCTGCTTTAGCAACAATACATCGAGGCAATGCTGCTCTCTGGAATACAAGTTTTGATCGCCCTCCTCGAAACCATAAAAAATTGGCAGCAGAACGATCATGAGAAGGAACTTCAGATACAGACTGCTTCCTGCTTCTCCTACCAGGTCCACGTTTGTGAATTGTTGTACCAACAGCACTCGGAGCATTTTGAATCATGGAAGTTTCTAAAAACCAATCATCTACCAGCTTAAACCAGTTACCAGAAAGAGCAATACAGCGAATGTTTACTTCGAGCTGCAAATTAATTTGAGTTCATCAATAACGAAAGAGTAAATTAAATCAGATCACCCTAGAATAGCAATCATCAAATCAAAAAAGTCCACTGATTAAAAGTAGGAATGAAAATGATGTTCAGAGGCTCAACTAATGGGTTCAAGTTTTATGCATGCCAGGAAAGGAGTCTCTTCTTCAGTGCTGTTGGCACATCAGGGCTGAGCTAATCTACTATCCTTACAACTCAAATTAAGTGTAGTAATAATTACAAGATGATCTCAAAAACCACAACAGGTGTATGACGCCCATGTAATAGCAAAATTCCACAACCCATAAAAAGAATCATCTTTAAAAGAATATATCATTTGGAAAAGATAAGAGAGCTGCCCCCACTCTCTCAGCGCCTACTTTCACATCCGACAAGAGCATACCCTCCATAAAATCCTCACATCAGCTCTCTCACTCATAACTTTATGTATCTCTGGTAGTTACAAAGTGATCCTCCCCCTTTAACACACTTCCACTAATATAAATGAATAATCAATGGCCTATCAGATCACCAGCTCTTGCTGGACTCTTAAAAAAAATTTAAGGACCCCAGCAATATTTATTTCAAGCAACTCAGTAAATTTTCTAGTTAACGCAACAATCCCCCTCCCTCCCCCTCTCCTAACAAACATGCAAGTAGTTTCACGTTAAACTACACATTAATCGCAAGAAGCATGCTAATCTTTATCTCTTAAATAATGATGGTTCTCTCCCACATGAGTACACAAATATATGGTGGAACATTACTGCCACAAAAAGATGAAAAGAGTTTAAACTATGAGTAAAAAGGCCAGGAAACATCACAACTTACTTCAAGCAAGAGAAATTTTATTAAACTGCAACTTGAAGCCAATTCTAATTGTTGACGCCATTGTTTTCTATAGCTTTCACTCAAGAAAGGACCACCAAGAAGACCCTGTAAACTCTCCTCCATATACAGAATGTACACTGCTATGCAAGACAGATTTCCTTCTCCATTCTTCCCAAGACGAAGGCCTGAAAGGATTTTCATAGCACCTCTGGTAGCAGTCAATGCAGCATGATTCAACAAACATCCTTTCTTGCTTAAGACAGTGGCTCTACAAGATAGACACCAACCACACCTCTCCCTCGGTACCTCCATGAGCTTCTTGTCAAATGTTGGCCAGAAGAAGCGTGAGGCTGTTAGTGAAAATGCCTTTGCTTGCAATAAAGCATATGCAGAAGCAGAACTACTTCTCTTGTTATCAGAGGCATGGGTTCCCAAAACCCGAGTTTCTTCTGATGACAAGACATCCAGTTTATGAGCAGCTGAGGCAGCAAATTCACCATGGACATAGTGATTAACATATGCCTGAGGCTTATAGTGCGAGCCCATGTAAGTAGAAGCAACAGCTGACTTGATATCACCCTTCACTTTTCCATTACCCAAAAGACCACCATTCTGGCTTTGACGAGACAAATTCAATGAAATAGAGGCACTGGCATTCACAGTATGGCTAAAATTTTTGTTTCCTGAAGTATTTGAAAGGTCTGTTGTACTGGATATATCAATCACATCTGGGCAAGCTAAGTCAGTTGAATTCTCCAGCTTGCTAATTGAACAATTAGAAGTAAAAGAGTCCACGTTAAAACCATTACTTCGCACGTTTTTTCCCATATACTCAAATGGCATTGTTCCACTATTAGTTTGACGAGCAGGTGGGTCCCGTGAAGTTCCCACATGCAAGGTATCCAAGTATGGAACCACCTTATTGTCTTCTTCACTTTTACACGTAGCCACATCTTTTCTATCCTCAACCACATCAAGCTCCTTATGGTCTTCTTCCTCACTAGCTGGAAGTGATTTTCTCAACTCCACAGGTAGGACATCCATTCCACTTGCTTCAGGAAGCATTAGGAGATTTTCTGGGATGTCCCAATATTGCATAATGGCCTTACAGATGCCATAATATAAAGCAATATATTGCGAGGAAGAACAAAGAACATGAAGAACTTGCAGAATGTCATTTTGATTATAATATTTGAGACATGGTTCCGAGTTGATGGAAGCCTTGAGCCTGCAATCATCAATACATAAAGGTTGGGAAAATTTTGAAAAGAAAAATTAAAACATAAGTAAAGCAAATCATGTAAGAGCTGAAGACAATTCAAGGGTCAGAAGCATAGAGCTTAAAAGCAGCCTAAATAAAAATGTTGTAACATACACCACCAAGTGGTTGCAACTACCCAAGAAAATGTGCTCATGTGGATCAATGCCAAAAACTTTTGCTCCTCTGAGAGATGATTCGTTCATTATAGCTGGCTCTGTCTTATTTATATTGCATTCAGGACAATACCATGGCCCTTGAGGTATAAGGAGCTTCATCATGCCTATACATCTCAAATGGTATGCTGATGGGCACCCATCACAACAAAGCAGGCTCCCATCCATCCCACAAAGTCGACACTCATCGCTATTTCTGTTTGCATCAGTAGCAGTAGCATCCAAGTCACCATTAGTACCACCTTTCAAACCAACAAAATTTTGGTCTGTATAAGATTTCATCCCATGATTCTCTACAATAATCTCCATAGCTTCTCCATCCTTGCAAGCTGAAGTTTTGGGGTATCTGGGATGAACCCTTCTAGGCCCATTTTCAAACAGACATGTTGCTCCAGCATCATAATCCAGTCCAACTTCAGATATTTCACGCATGTCAATTTCTGCTCTAAGCTCTCCAGATTCTAATACTTCATCACAAAGAATTTGCAGAACCACAAGCTTTCGACCAGCAGGAATGGAGTAATACTCATTACTTAAAGCATGCTTGTAAAATCCATTCCATTCCAACCCCTTTGCGTATCCCATAACAGTTAAATATTGGACCAAATAAACAGGCCAAGTAAGTGAATCTAGTAAGTTCCAATTGAGGTGCCTGCAGAACGCCATAGAAAAATGAATTAGAATATGCACCATTAAAATTTAATATAAATCATTCCCACTTTCTGCAATACAGATAAGAAAAATGGCATGCCTAGCATATTTCCAAGATAGCAATCTGAAACTTCCCCAAGCCCTTAATTTAAAGAACCTAAGTTGAGTTCTACATAAAGTTTTCTATGCACACATCGTGCTGCTTAATAAGTAATGACCTTATGTGGCCTAGGCTGGCTCATATGTACTTCGCCTAATTTTATAGGATATCAGTCTGGACAATATTTGGAACCCAACAACTTGATATCAAGTATCCTAAGTGACCACAATGGTTTAAACATATGACCTTGTCTCCTTGACCTTTGGGCCAATATATGTGGTTGAACCAAGCACTACAAAAAGTTGAGAATACAGCAGAAACCCTGGCACTCCTATACTAACATCCTACTGCATACATTCATTCAATTACCGATTAGCACACTCCAATGTCTATAAATTTACAATAAAATATGTGTTCTTTTTTATGAGTACAACATGTGAGGTTGGGGATTCGAACTCATGACTTCTCGGTCAGAGATAGCTGTCAATTACTATTGAAAATATGTGTTTATTTCCTCCCGGCCAACAATGAAAAGGTCAAATGCCTTATGAGCTACTTCAAAACACATCTAACCATATGATCCTCAATCATACGATTCATACCTCTTTGAGTCCATGCCCTTTTTTTTTCCTTTTTTTTACAAACATGACCATTAGACTATGGCATCAAATCACTTACTACTGGTACACATCAAAGTTTCCCTAGTTCCCAAACTCTGAAAACAACTCTCTCATTGCATACCTCTAAACACAAATAAATCAAGGGTCTCAGTGCCATGCTTATTGGAGGGTTAGGAAAGTCACTGAATCTTGCCACAACCCCCAAAGAAAAAGTCAACACTAAGGCAAGAATAACAGTTGGTGGATATCTAGTGGTAAGGAAAAACTATAAATACAGAAAATAAAATGCATACTCACAATTACATTCAGAACATGTGTAAACATTCTAGGGTTCTGTAACGCAGATTGTGGAGAAATGACTTCATTAGTCATAAATTATATAGGAGTTTCAAATTAGCATTTCCAACATTAGTTGTCCAAGAAGAAAGACATTATAATAAACCCAAATGTTCTGCATTAATCTCCTTTGTGAAAAAAATGAAGGCAAGCAAACCAGAAAAGTACCTCAAGCATTCTGATGCGATCTCTAAGCCATCTGAAGAAAGAATTTCAAGATGCCGGCGTAAGGCACGCATTAAAGCAACATGAATGGAATCCAACAATGTGTTCGCGACACCACAATTAAGTGATCCCACAAATTCATCCAAACTAAATGGAAACAGGAATAAGCGGAAACTAAATGATCGCAGGAAACCATAAACAGATAAGAGATGTGAAACGTGCTGCTCTTGGATCCCAATGGTTCCAGAAGACGGCGGTAACTGTGGAGCTGGAATAAGCTGACTTTCATCTTCAAATTCACAATCCCGGTCCTGAACAGACTCAAATGAATCACTCGAAGACTCGTCAACTTCTACATCTCCGGCATCCTTTTCAATTCTATGCTCACTGCTTAACTTGATCGGTACAGATGCTTCAACCGGATCCACCTTGTCAGTTAAGTCCGTCACGTTCTTCCCCGTCGCATTTGTACTCTTAGCATTAAACCTAACTGCTAGTTCATCCAAGTTCTTCTTCCTGTTACTCAAACCATCGTCAAAATAAGGATCGCCAACTAGCAACCCGCGAATTTCCCCACTCTCTAAATCCTCACTATCGCCATCCTCGTAAATTACTCTGTATAGTCCTTCCTCGTAATATAAAACTTTGCCAAGAAACTTTCCACTGCCCTTGAACTCTTTCAGCAGATATCGTCCCACCAAAACCACGGGGCGCGACACGATGGTCCGCTTACACGATTCAAGAGCCGATTTCGCTTCACCGTTGCCATCTTGAAGGTCATTGTTCCTCCTTTTCCTCGGTCGACCCCTCGATCTAACCACCGGAGGTTCCATAGAAGTATGAACAAAAAGAAAGATCGAATCCTAAATCCAGACACTGTTCAGAGCAATATCTAGGGTTTCGAAACTATCTCTATCTGGAATATCGCATTGGAGAGGCATTAAACCCGAGGAGTGAAGAAAATCCTGCAAAACATTGAATAAAATCAGATTCAACGAATGGACAATAAGTGGCATGAGCAGATTTGAGAAGTTCCAAGGTTGTAGGCATAAATTCAGATTTTCAATCCTTACGTTTCTGTGGGGAAAAAACACGACATTAGCATAATTGATGGCTGGAGCAAGCGATAAAACATGAAGACCAATGTTGCTAGGGTTTCATAACCGCCATTGATAATGCCTCTATGTCCTCTCGAGAAAGAGAGGGGGGAGGTAAGGAGACCACCCAAAAGATATAATTTACACATCTAACCAGCTTAACTTTCAACGAGTTGGCTCATCTAAACGAGTCATAACTCGTGAGTCCTGACTCGGAGATTTTCAAGTTCAAATTTAAAAAGAAGACAATATTAAGAAGATCCTAAAAACAAACAAAAAAATCATAAAATTATTATTTAATTTAAGTTCAAAATTTGCTTTTCTGAACAAAATTTAATCCAACAAATAAAATACTGTTTTCCTGGAGAAAATAAATAAATTGAAATAAAGTAATGTTGATCAAACAAAAAAATTAAGGGATCGTAAACTAATGTTAAAATATAATCAAAATGTAAAACTTATTATATTTTGGTATTAGAAACAAAAATTATTATCAATAAAATATGAAAAATAAACGAATTATTCATTTACAAACGAGTTTATTTAGTAAAAGATTATACCATTAAAAATCTGATGACAATAAAAGTAAAAAAATTACAAGATTATAAAATTATGTATTTATTCATCGCTTGATAATAGTTTTGTGGTTGAGTATTCTACTTAAAGAAAAAAAAAAAAAATTAAAGGCAGTTGTTATCTATCCACACTTTTCTCCTACTATACTCTTAATTTTAAAATTGTTTTAAATCTTAACAAAACCTTAATAAACTTTTTGATACGTGAATTTTAATAAATTTAAATTATATAAAAAAGATAATCGAAACCACGTTTTTTAAAATCATAAAAAATATTTTAAAAGCTATTAATAGTTTTCATAAGTTTCAATATCTAAGATAGCTAGTCAAAATAAAATTTGAATGACTTTGTTGCGAGATATTTTTTAATAACCATACGTGGATAATTTATTAGTCAGTCTACAATTTGTTTTTTGCTTTACTATATTATATTATAAAATATAAATGAGAAGGAAGTGGAGCTTAAAATAATAAAATAATATATTAATAGTTGGACTACTTAAAATATATGCTCCACTCGAATTACTAAATTGAGAATACTAGGATGTTGACAAATCTCCCTACAAAAATATTATGAAATATTAATAAACAACAATCTGCTTCAGAAAAAAATAAATAATAATTATAATGATAATAAAACAACGGTCTACATAGTACACAGAGACTCTTTTTCTACAAATTTGAAAGAGACGACAAATAGTTTACGAAAATATTAGGATAGATGAATCATATACTTTATTTCTTTAAATGTTAAAAGTTAAAAATAAAGTAATTCTATTACTCTGTAAACTTTGGTCAAATAATGAATTTTTCTTTATAATATTGACCATACAAACCTATCTCAAATATTAGTTCTCTTGATCATGTCAATAAAATAGTCCCTTCAAATTTTTGTAGTTGATTTCATAAAAAAAAAGTTTCAATATTTTTATGAAATTGACACTTGAGGAATAATTCGAAGGGAGGACTCGAACTTTCTACCCATAAAATAAGTAATGCATTGACTAATTAAACTATATCGATATCAATGAAATAGTCACTTTATTAATAAGGTTGAATAGTAATTTAGAAAGTACTAAAAACAACCATTTAAAATGTATATGGAATGAAATTAAATAATTATTACGTAACGTCCAGCACTTTAATAAACAATTAGAATAGTACTTACTATAAATTAAAAACTGGTCCAAAATGTAAATTATAATATCAACCTTATAAAAAAATATTTAAAATATAGCCGGACCAGAAAAATAGCCGTAGTTATAAATACTATTTTGAAATCGTTATTATTTAAAACCTACCAAATATACAGAAATTGAGTTCCAAAACAGAGCTTGCTCTCTGATAACTGATACAGAACAGAGCCTTCTTGGGGGAGTTGGTTTCTTTTTTCCATGGAACTGCGAGTGCGAATTCGCAGAAAGTTAACGGCGGAAGCTGAATCGTTCGCGCATCACGTCCTCTACGGCGGTCGCGTCGGAGTAAAGTCGGCCGGAAACAGCGAAATGTCCGGCGAATCGGCATTCATCGCTAAAAAGAGAAGAGGAAGGCCGAGGAAGTACGAACTCATCCCCATAAGACTGGTGCCGGCGTCTCCGGAGCGGAGCTTTTCGTCGTGCGATTCAAAAATCTCATCGACACGCCGCCCTGGCCGGTCTCGCGGTGGCGGTAAATTGCAGGTCCTCGCTTCGCTAGGTACGCTAGGTTTCTTTTCTTTTTTCTTCAGTCGTTCAATTTACGGCGAGTAATACGCCGCCGCCGTGAAAATCGCATGTTGCCGTCGGTTTCTTTTTCTTCAGCCACGACGATGAGAGTCAAGCTTCGGTCAAGACTGAGTCGTTCACTATATTCTTGTTCGTATTTTTTTGTATTTTGGTTGTTGAATTCTTCGGTCTATACAAATTTCATAGTCTGTTCCTTTTTCCCACTTTACTAAATTTTATTGAGTATTGAATCTTGAATCAATTGATGAAAAATTACTCACATTTCCAAGTCCATTCCTGTTTTTTTTTTTTTTTTTCCTTTCTCTCTCTCAAAAAACAAGGTGTCGATGTATATAATCTTTTTGTAGATTAAGAAAATCATTAATCAACAATATTAAAACGGACGTGAATTTTAATTTTCAGGATAATGATTAGTTGAGTTATCTTGAGAAACTATTAGAGGAGGTTGTAAGAGTGTGAATTTAAAAATTGTATTTCCACAACAACCGATAACTAACATTTATAAGAGCTATTGAACAATTTTATCAAGTTCCATTTTGTTATTAAATTGTTATATTTGAAGGTGGTTATGCTTGGGACACGGCCGGTACAAGTTTTACCCCTCACGTTGTTCACGTTGCAGTAGGAGAGGTGAGCATGGTTTAATTATTCATTATAAATATGCTTTTAACACATGATTTCAATTTTCAATAATTCATGAGCCATGAAGTTTATTAGATTTATTTATCTATAAGTATTATTTATTTATGTTTTTTGTATGGGAATTGCAGGATATAGTGGAGAGAGTAGCATCATTCTCAAGTAAAGGTAGTAGAGCAATATGCATACTTGCTGCAACTGGTTCAGTTTCCACCGTTCTACTCCATCAACCTGCTTCTAACCCTCCCACCGTCTTGAGATTCCAGGTATGATCTCTATTTTCTTCTTCTTCTGATAATCTACTCTATAATATGAAATAATTAATTGGAAGAAATTGTTGCATTAGGGTATGTTCGAGATTCTGCGTCTGTCTGGATCCTTTATCCGCCAAACGGCCGATACCCAAATCAAGAAGGGTCACCTCACCGTCTCCCTGGCCGAACCCAACGGTCGAGTTTTTGGTGGTGTCGTTGCTAATTCACTCATTGCTGCTGGCCCTATTCAGGTACTTTACTGAACATAGTTTAATGGATTAAGACATAAATTTCTATCCACACATTTATCCATATATATCCTCTTTTAAATCTATAGATATTTTATCAAAATAATGAACACAAGGAATTTAGACTAGAAAATATTTATGGAGTTAAAAAGTAATTACAAAATATTAAGGACATTTTCGTGCAAACAGTTTCGGGAAAATGTGTATATTTTTTTTTCCTATATGTGCAGCAAATACGACAATAAAATAAAATTGGATGATCTGATTTGATTTGATACATGTGCTACTTTATGATAAATTTTTAATCATTACGTGTTCTAAAATATATATTGTGACAAAAATGTTGACAGATGATCATGGGAAGTTTCAAGCAAAAAATGAGCAGTGAGCAGTGAAGTTAAGAAACAGCAGGTATTATTCTATTTCATTTTCTATCACAAAATAACAATAATAAATAAATAATTTGTAGTATAAAATTATGGTTCACCAATCGGTATGTTTTTAATCCTTGAATCGCAGGCGCTGTAGAAGAAGAAGAAACTCGTGATTCTCCTTCTTCCAGACCAAACGACATCGTTTCTTTTCTAATCCTTGCCCAGACATTGCAAATATGCATACATTCTTCAAGAGGTTACCTCTTCCCCTCTCATACACAATGTTCATAAGTTTCTAATGAAAGAGTTTTTTCAATTTCTAGAGAAAATATTTTGTTTTGCTATTAGTTGAGTTCTATTCTAATTCCTTTTGATTATAAATCCCCAAAAGCAAACAAGACCTCTCAAACTTCTTGGGCTTTTCTATCGGTTGGTTAAACTGGGCCTCTACTGAAATGGGCCTTGGGCTGAGAAATTGATCCCAAGCCTTTGGCAGATCTCGTATTGAGAACAAAATAGGAAAAAGGAAATGAAGTTGAAATATGTGGAATTGATGGAGGGGGAAAGTGCACAAAAAGACACGAGGGAGAGGACGAAGGCATTTACTTTACTTAGATGGCAAGAAAACTTTTAACAATTTTCCTTTTCTTTTTCTTATTTTATTTTCTGTGTCAATCAACCAAAAAAAAAAAAAGCAACCCCATTTATAAAGGCAAGAAAAGCAGTGAAGATTTGCAACTTTGTATTTTTGTGGCCAAAACTATGAATATGAAATTGGGCAGAGACTGAAGCAGTTACACACAAAAAATGAAGTCAAAGAAAAACCCTAGAAATATGAAACATAGAGACGAATGCTTAGATTATTTTGGAATTTTGCCAAACGAGGAATAAGAGAAAGGTGGAAAAATGAGGAGTTGGGAAGAAGACAAAAAAAAAAAAAGGTTTAAAGAAGAATAATGGGTTTTGGTATTTACAATAGTTACAGCGGTAAGATTTTGATTATTAATTTTTTATTTGCTTCTTTTAAGAGTGAACTGGGCCAAAAGAAGAAGAGTGTAAGAAGCAGCTTTTTAAACCAAACCAGAAGAATAATAATAAGAAGAAGAAGAACAAAGGGGTGATTTTGGAATATGCTGATTCTAGTTGTAGTTCTTACTACCCCATTTATGTTGTATTTATTATATGCACCCAACATAAATTAACAGACAAACAAACACAGAATATGGAGTGAGAAATTTGAAGCCCAACTTGGGATTTTTTTATTCTTTCCATGGGGAGATCAGAGGAAGAATATTTAGGGCCCAAAATGGTTGCGTAGATCAATTCCTTTTCCATTTTTTGACTTTAGTACATGTGGGGTGGGGTGAAATTATTCCAATCTTAAATATCAAACCTTAGGTTTAAATTCAAAAAAAAAAAAAACACACACACACAGTATTATTGTGGCAGGTACTACTTATGTTAACATTTAAATTCAATCACTTAATCGATAAGTATTTTTGAAAAAATTACAATGTTAAGTTAAGTAGGTATTTGTTTGGTCATCGAATGAAAATGTCAAAAGACAGCTATTCCAAATCGCAATGACTAAAAGTGTATTTGTAATTTTCATGTGTGAGATCTAACTTTTATTTATTTTAATTGATGGAAGTAATGACTACAATAATGCTACAAAAATTTTCATTTAGATCCAATTGTCTTCTCTATAGTTTTTAATTTTTTTATTAATCATTTAATATAAAAAAGTTAAATTCTAATAGCTATGTGGTCAAATTCTAATATCTAGCTTATTAGATATAGTTTCGAATTTTTATCCCGTGTACATATAAGTCGTCATCATGTGAAATTTTATAAACAAATAAAAAAAAAAAGAGTACGAAAGTATATTAATTTTTGGATTACAAGGATGATGAGTTCGTTCGTGATTATTTTAAATAACATGAATGCATTTTATATCAATTCAAAATCTTAAGTGCAAAAAGCAATTATATTTAAATAAACCAATAATTAAGAATATGATTTGATTTATTCACTTCATCAAACCTGTTATAATTTACACCTCTCTCTCTCTCTCTCTCTGCACATGAGTTGTAAAAGAAGACAGAAAATGAGGTAGAGGATCACTATCAAAATGTCCTCTATGACCAAATTCAATATTTTTTTATATTATGAAAATAAATTTTGGTATAATAAATATTTGAAGAACCGACAGTAGTTGGCTTAAATAAATGCAATTTTTTTTAATAAAAAACAATAATAAGGGAGGAAGCCATCGAACATTTCATGTAATTAAATCCCAACTTCTCTTCACAAAAAGGCCATACTTTCCTTTGAATTATTAATACGACTTTCACATCACATGTTCTCTTTCCACATACACACATAATTAATATTGCCCTATGCTCTATTAACATTTTTATTATTAATTTCTTTTAAATATATTTTTTGCCTACAAGATTCGAGAAAATATTCACTTTAGTATCTGATTTTTGTTATATATATAAATAGTAAGCTCAAGAGCGTGAAATGAAAATTTACTTAAAAAAAAGGTGAAGTGAAAATTAAACCTTGTCAATTTTAGAAAAATATAATATATGTCTTATTCACTAAGCTATCGAATTGACGAAGAAATGAATTAAATTGATTTTTATAATTATTTTTTTCATTTGTGAATATAACCGAATTAATGAATTGATATATTAAAAATTTGTTAAGAATATATATAAATAGTAAGTTTAAGAATGTGGAGTGAAAATTAAATCTTGTCAGTTTTAGAAAAATATAATATATGTCTTATTCACTGAACTATCGAATTGGTGAAGAAATGAATTAAATTAATTTCTGTAATTATTTTTTTCATTTGTGAATATAACGGGATTAATGAATTGATATAGTTTTTTTTTTGCACCTTTTATTAAAAAAATTTTAATGGAACAATTATATAGAGACCAATTTAATTAATTTCTCATAGTTAAAAGTGCCGTCCTTTTAAAATTGAGAAACCACTTTGAAACCTTTACTAAATTTCAAGAATTTGAAAGTGTATTTTATTTATTCATTTTATTTTTGTGTACACCCTTTTCTTTTCCATTGACATTGCGTAGATAAAGATGGAAATCTATGGGCGGTGTTTGGTGGTGATTTTATTTTTAAAAATAAAATATATAGTTTATTCCTAATTTATTTGCTTTGTATACTTTTCAAAAATATATATTTTCAAAATATGAATCAAATTATTAAAAAAAAAATAGAACTAAAGATAAAATCAGAATCCGAATGTACAAGCATGAAGATTAATTTCCATTCCATTTGTCCCTAAATTGCCATTGTTTTTTTTAATTTATTTAAATTAAAGTAATTAGATTATGATTGAATAACATATTTCATAAGATCAAAACCCAATTATATTTACCTTATTATAAAATGTGATTAACGTGTGATAAAAAGTAACTGATGTGCAATTAATTTCATAATCAGAACAATAAAAACATTGAAAAACATATCAGTAGTTTGGAGTACAAGAAACATAAAGAATATGTCGGATATATAAAAATTAAATTAAATTGAATTACTTTTATTTTTCCATCTGTTAATTATTAAATAATTGCCAGCTGTGCATTTATGGAGTGGGTTAAAATCTTCGCCCTCATTGCCACATCAACCTTGTAGTTGAAGCAGATAATTTCTTAATCACGAGAAGCTTTTGCCTTTTTACTGTCACTTTTTAACTATCTTATGCTTTACAATTTCCCTTTAATTTTACATCATATCTACATATGTAACCTATGGTTTTTATTCAACTTTTTCCCCCCATTTTGTGAAATTATTGGTGTGGAAGGTGAAAAAACTTACCGTTGATTGATTGTTTAGAATACGTCTGATAATATTTGAGTTTTGTTGTTTAGGTTTATTGTTCATTATTTTATTATTTTTAATAAATAGAAACATACCTATTTTTGGTAATTGTTTATTGTTTAGCGTTCTTTGAAAACAAAAACAAAAATATTTTCAATAACTGATGTTTGTTTTTTATTTCTAAAATTTTAAATTAAAAAGGTAATTTTTTTTGGTTTTTTTTAACAAATTTGTATCTTTTATATATATATATATATATATATATATATATATTGTTTATGCAAGGATATGCACAACAGTGTATTTCAGATTGCAGCTCGAACTCGGCCTCCGGACCGATCTGAATACTTGGGCGGACCTGCACAAAAAGGTGAGCACTCCGACGATCAAGTCAGTATAGGTCAGATTCCCAATTTAATTCGAGGTCAGAAATCATCGTACCTGATCGTGGAGTGAGGTCCTCTACTTATGGGTGATAGTCCCGCTAATCTCGCGACGGTTACACCCGGTAACCTCGGGACTGTCGGTTACACCCGGTAATCTCGGGACCGACGGTTACACCCGATAATCACGCCGCTGACAGTAGCTCACATCGGCCCCCACCGAGCTTCCCGATAGATCGGACCTCGGCCAGGTTCACCTCGGCCCTCATACTTAGTATTTGTCAACGCTAGTGGTGGTGATCTCGACGATCCGAGCTGGGGCATGACTCATGGTCACCTTGGGGCACCAATGGCTGTCCTCCACGTGTCCAGGGTATTCTTTCCCCCAAACATATATATATATATATATTTATTATGCATTTTATAAGTTAAGAATGATAAAATAACCTGTAAAAAACTAGAAACAATAACAAAAATAAGAAACTTGATTTTGTTGCTTTCAAAAGTTTTACATAATTTTGAAAACATTTCTTAAAAATAAGAAACGATAAATTGAACCGTTGCCAAACACTTGTATTTTTAAAAAATTGGATGAAACGTCAATGTTATGAAATAGGCCTTAACTCTATGTTTGACATTAGCGAAGTGCAAATTTGTATGAAATAGTTAAGAAGTTAAAATGACGTCACTAGTTGTAGTGTATGTTGAAATGGCTAGTGAACGTTTAAGATGGAAAATTAAGAGAAGAAATGAAAGAATTTGGTGATTTATGGCTGAATCTATTTGAATGCGAGATTTTATTTATATTTATTTTTTTTTGGGTTATAATGGTGTGATGATCAAACTTTTATGGAATGATCATATGTTGTGTCATTGTCAATATAGGACTCTTGAAATAGGGTCATGAGTTAAGTAGGGGTTTGTTGAATGATGTCGGGTAGGGTTTCCTAGTTTAATTACAAAATAAGGACATGTTTTGTATGCAATTCAAATTCTGTCTTTTGTTTTTCAGACTCACTGAATCAAATAGATTAAATGAATATTTCTTTCATTTGATTTTGAAAACTGTTTTCGAATTATGCGATTCAAATAGTAGAAATTCTAAATGTTTTCAACGTTCTTGGTAAATATAATAAGCTCTTTTCATTTTTTTTTTGGTTAAAATTGGATTATGTAAAATATAATATATTATAAATTATAGTGCTGGAAAATAATAATTCTACAAAATTTATAACATATATGTTAATAAACTAAGGAATATTATTATAAATTGAACTAAATATTTAGTTGGTAACTACCACTAGTTTGCAAATATATTACTAAACACTTTGAAAAAAATTAAGTTGAGATTCAATTTCTATGTTTACTACCGAATATATGAAAAAAACAAATGAAAACATGAAATATAATATAGTTTTTCGATGAATTATTTATTTTCAAATATCTGTTTTCATATTACCAATCAAACGGCGAACTAAGTTTCATGTATCATATTATTGAGCCATTACTTTTTAAAAATAAAAAGACAACTTTAAGAAAGAATAGCTTTGCTCTATGGAAACACTCACATTTTAAAATGTTGTATTAAAGTATAAAAAGAGAGAGGGAAAGAGAAAGGTACCAATCACATTTTATTTCAGGTACTCTTAATATTTGCCTATCTTATGTCACGTTTATTTTGATGCTTATATTTTTAAAATGTTATAATTTTAATCTATATTTACAAAAGTATAATACAAATTCCATATACAGAAAGACCATATAATATAATTCTATGATAAAAATTTAAGAAACATTTCATGTCAAAATTATGATTGAAAATGAATGTATCATAACCCAAAGGGATAAAAAACAAAGAAAATATAAAAAGCAGAATAAACCCTTTGAAACTACCATTCAAGATATACCAAACTAAAAGTTAAAAGAAAAACTCATCAATTTCTCCCATTATTTATATTTATTTTAGAGATTCAAAGGAGTAGGCCATTCCAGAATAGTTCAACCTTAGGTCAATTGATTAAAACATATATCTTGAACGACTAGATATTGTTGGAGTGCAAAATTAATTGGACGTAAATTGAACCTGTATTTATTTAAATAAAAGGAAAAAGAAAAGAAAAAGAGAAAATATGGGTCCCACATGAAGGAAAGAGATTCATAGGGGTTAGTTAGGTGGTCATGATATGAATGACAAAACTTTAAAGCACATTATTCAGAGAGAGAGAGAGAGAGAGAGAGAGAGAGAGAAATTAACAAAGTGGAAGCTGCCAAATTCATAAGAAAGAAAGATAAGAGAGAAAAGAAAAAGGTCAGGGGGAGTGTCGGTTACCCCTAAAACTGTCCCAACAGCTCATCTTTGCCTACTAACCGACATTACCATCTTAGCCCTTCCACCAACTTCTTCTTTCATTTACAAAAACTCGGGTCCGACTCAACATCGAAGTGGTCTCGTGTGCAGTCATTGTGTTGGCGAGTTTGAATTACCTGTAAAAAAGTTGAAATTTAAACTTCTGATTTTAAAAATAGTAAATGTTTTCCATTGCTGAACTATGCTCGTATCGATACCTCGTTATTGTTTAAATATTCAACTTCAATTTTAGGGTTTGATCAGTAATGCGTTAAAACGGTTACCCAAATTTTCTATTTTAGAGCTAACTAAGTTATGATTTTCTTGAGTAGGCTAAGGAGAAACTAGAGGGACACAAATGAAAATGACTAATAGATCAACGTTTAAAGGTAGTTTGAAAGGATCAAAATTTGTTGGCCATGATAAAGTTTAGAGAGGAAGACTATATTTAAACCTTTTTTCTCTTCCTTTTGCAAATTTATTTTTTAGGTTGAATATATAATATGTCCTTTTATATTGTGATGCTTTCCAATTTTGTCCTCCATCTCTCTCTTTTAAAAGAATATTAAGTCACAAGTAGAAAAGGGTTAGGGGTAAGGATTTGTTAAACATAGTATTTTCTTGTTTTAAGAAGAGGTTTCATAAATTACATTTTCTTCGACACAAAGTAGAAAATGGTAAGAATTTGTTTAGAGTTAACTAATATTATGTCTATATATAAAATAGAAATACTACTCGTTTTACACGTAATTCCACTGGTAGCTAGCTGTAATAGTTTAACCGTGTATTCATAATGAATTTTTTTATTATTATTTTTTAAAAATATTGCATTGTAGAGTGTGATTATTTAAACTTTTTCAACATTCAACCTATAAAACGAGATGACTAATCTAAATTCAAAATATACTAAATGCAATGTTTTTCTAAATAGTAAGATTTTGATTGGAAAAAAAAAACACAAATCTAATACATTTGGACAAAATGACACACGAGAGACATTTTTCTACATTTTCAGCCTCTTTTTTAGGATAACACCAAATATTTTCAAACAATAAAAAAAGTTATTGTTAGTTTATGAAAAGATTGAGGAAACACAATGAAGATGGCGTAAGAAGATAATGGTGTGGGAGACAAAAAATCTAGCAAAGTGGTGTGGCGTGTGAAGTTTAAGCTTAACACAAGGCTCAATGCTACAATTTTCAAAAACAATGCCCCAAAAATCCTGCCTTAACATATGCAATAATCTCCCACAAAACACCAAAAATCACTCCCATTTGACCATCAATGTCATCACTATTTTTATTTGACTCCCTTTTTCAACTTCTTCCAACTTAATTTGCCAACCCCCTTCTTCTTTTCAACTATATTTTAGTTAATTATCACTTTAAAATATCGACTTCGTGTTCGTCGATAGATTATCTATATTTTTCTAATATAAAAATAGTTCAATTAGGCTAATGTTAAATTATTAATCAACCAAAAAGCTTAAGCTGAGCTGATGGAGAGGAAATAATTACAATACAAGAGTTCGAAGACATAACCTCCCTGTTTTGATACCATGTTAAATCACTTATCATCCCAAAAATTTAAGCATATGGGTTACGATAAATTTAACTTTTTATAGATACTTTAATATCTAGCTAGATGTATGGTCAATATGAATATAGTGAAAGTGGATAAAGATACCTATTGACTTCTTTGAGATCTTTTCAATTTCTTCCCCGTATTATTGTACTGGAAAATTTAGTTCAAATTTTCACGCCCTAAAAGAAAAAGTAAGAGATTGAGGCAAATATATATTAACTTTTTTGTTAAGAAAAATATAGAATAATTATTTGAAGAATTGGTGTCAAAATTGGGTCGAAATCACATCCTCAATCTTCCAAAGTTTTGCGGGAGAAATAAATACTTTTGGACTATGAATAGGGTGGGATCCTTTGGAGATTTTTTTGTCATTCCCATATTTGACTTCATTTTGATAAAATGTCTTTGAAAGCTATAAATCATCAAACAATTTTCTTTTTCCTCGATTTCTAAAAATGTTGAGTAGATTGAAATAAATCAATTTGTCAAAAGGAAAAAAAAATTGAAATAAATGACCAAAGGAATAAAAAAGAAAAAAAGAACGCCGAATTTTTGTTAAATGACAAAATAAAATAATGCATTTTCAAATTTGTCACAACTGTTATATTTTTATAAACTATATATTAGTGCCTTTTTTTAAATATAATTAACTAATATTAAGTACGTTTATTGTTGTGAGATTAATTTAATATTGATGTAAGCAGTTCCAAGTTGGCATTAAATGTTTTTTTTTTAATTGCAACTTCTTCAAAAGAAAAATGAAAATCTGAGTAATCGAAATTAGATAATATGAAATTCGTTGAATTAAAAAATAAAAAATAAAACGGTGGGTCCCACTGCCAGCAGTATCATTTTAATTTTTACACATGGTAAGGTGAAGCGCTAGCTACGATACCCACCGCGTTCTCTCCCCTTTCATTTTCACCTTTTTCTGAAAAGGATCAAACATAAATAAATAAATAAAAACACATAATTCATTTTTTCATAAAACATTAAAGTAAATAAAATTTTAATTTGATTTATCCAAATTAAAGACAAACCCCGACGGCCAGCTTAATTAAGTAAGAAGCATTTCAAGTCATAAAATAATTAGGGTTAGAAATAGACATACTAATAATTGCTTCCAACGACAACCGATAATTAAATATTATATATTCCCAAATCACATTTTCTTTTTATTATTTTAGAAAATTATTTAACGAAATATCTAAAAATTAATTTAACCCACCACCCACTGATTCCCCCCAACAAATGCCTTCGAAGTTTATGATTTCTTTCTTTATTGTCAATTTTTTTTTCCTTGAAGGGAATTTAATAAATAACTGAAAACTATATATTTTATGTAGTTGAATAGTTGTTTGATCCTGTTCGTTAGCGTTGGAAAGGACCACATCTTTTAATTTTTTTATTACAAAAAATTAATAAAATAAAGAATTTAAATGCCATTTTATTTTGGTTTCGATTTAGTTCATTCTAGTATTGTGCTTTCAAAATGTTTACTTTAGTCTCTTGATTTTCAACTCTCATGTTTTAATTTATGTAATTTCGAAATATTCGTTTTGATTATTGTACTTGACTATTTTGGTCTCTATTTGTAAAATTTATACACAATGAAAATTTTGTAATACAATGTATGACTATATTTTAATAAATTGAATGAATGCAGGTTAAAATTTTGATCAAAATAAAAATGAAAATAAGTGAATCAAGATTGTTACTTTTTAAAAGTACAGGAACCAAAACAATCGTTTTAGAAGTAAAAGTATTAAAATGAACAAAGGTTTAAAATATAGGAACAAAAATAGATGTTTTAAAAATATATGTACAAAAATAAACTAAAACGAAAGTATAGAATACAAAATAGTATTCAAACGCAAAAGCAAGTATAGTTTGACGGTTATTGACATATATCTTCAATCAAGATACTGTGAGTTCAATCTTTACTTTCACATATTCTGCTATTTTGAAATTAATCAAAAGAAGAAAAAAATATATTTAATAGCAACTATGAAGTTAGATCATGTGTTTCCTATTTTAACGGCAATTCTTCAACTGATATTTCATTAATTGGAACTGAAATTCTACCGTCTACTTGCAATGGATAGATTTCCCTTTTCTATTTTTAAATAATTTTTTAAAGGTTAACGTTAATTTTTGTCTTTAGTTTCTTAAGTCCATATTTTCTAAGTACCGTTGCAAAACATTGTTTTTTCTTCCTTTTGTTTGTTTGGTTTAAATCATCAATTAGCCAATATTAAACTATTATAATTTTATTTTTAAATATTAAAATTTAACTCTCAAGCCTAGTCCATATAAATTCTGAAACCTTACTTTATTTTATCTTTATTTTTTAAACTTTTAATTGTGTATCTAATGCACTACTAAACATCCGAATTTGACCAAAATTAACCCACCGTGTAATTCTCATATAAATAAAATAAACGTGTAAAAGAAAAGTTTTAAAAGACATTAATAAATAGTCCGTTAAAATTAGAGACTAAAATGGTAATTTCATGAGTGATATAATTTTTGTAAGGTTGGCAGAGATGGAAGGTGTAAATAGTCAACGAAAGCCACATCCTAGAAAAATGAATCTTAACAGTTAAAACTTTGCTTTCTTTTAAAATATTTTAAATTAATTTAATTGTATGATTGAGTACATCAGCCCCTATAAAATAAAATCCCTCTAATTTTAATTTTATATATTTTTTTATAAATTTTTGTTTGGTTTTTTGGGTTTGGGCAGCCAGTTGTTGGGACACAAAAAACAGTAGTAATTTTTGGGTGTTTTAGAAGATAGAGCAGATTATGAAATAAAATAGAAGCAGCCAACCAAACACAAAACTAAGTAAATTAATAGTAAAATTAAAGACCCAATTATGATCCCTCCTTTACTATATATACACCCATTTCTCCCTCTTATTAATCACTCTCTCTCTCTCTCTCTCTTCCTCTGCCTCTCTACTGTAATCCCAATTCTTCAATTTTTTCTTGGGAAAAAGCTTTTGGTAGCAGAGGCAGGAGAGAGCCCATTGGGGGCTGGTTTTAATTGTAAGAGAGAGAAGAGAGATCAGCCATTTTTTTCATCATACAGAAATTTATATTATAGAGAGAGAGATCTGAGTTGGAACTTGCCTTTTCAGTGTCTGAGTTACCATATTTTCAAGGATTTTCAGTTGATTGCATACCAATTACAGATTTAACCCACTCCCCCATTTCCCTTTAAACTCCTCACTGATCTGTCGGTAGTTTAATTTCATCCTCACATTCTGTGTTTGATCTTCGTCTTGAGGCCGCCATGGGAGAAGCTTCGCAGATACTGTTGCCCGAGAGTTTCCAAGGCGGCAGAGGCGATTTCACAGAGCAAATTTGGCTGATATGGGAGCTAATCAAAGCCCCATTGATAGTTCCCGTGCTGAGATTAATGGTTTATATTTCACTCGCAATGTCTCTCATGCTGTTCTTCGAAAGGCTCTATATGGGAGTTGTCATCATTCTGGTCAAGCTCTTCTGGAAGAAGCCCGAGAAGCGCTACAAATATGAACTCCTTCAGGATGATTTGGAAGCCGGAAGCTCCAATTTCCCCTCTGTTCTCATTCAAATCCCAATGTTCAACGAAAGAGAGGTACTACACTAATTCTGTTTGGATCCTGCATTTTTGTTTCCATCTCCGGTCGAAATTAGCTCTGAAATCTGTGTTGGCTTGTTTGGTTCAGGTTTACAAGATCTCCATTGGAGCTGCTTGTGGACTTTCATGGCCGGCCGATCGCCTCGTCATCCAAGTTCTTGACGATTCTACCGACCCTGTCATTAAGGTACTATAAAACCAGATTGATTTTTCATTTTTCAACTCAAATTTCTGCGATGTGGGGTTTTTTCATTTCAGCTCCGGCATTAATTCGCCATTTCTTTTGCTGCTTGTTGAGTCGTTTTCTAATCTCGTGGCTCTTCTGTCCCCTTTTTCCCACCCATCATTTTCAATCCAAACCCCAAATCACGAAAGAGCAAATTTCACAACAGAAACAGAAACCACTCGTTTCTTAAGATCCCAATCGAATCAATCTGCTTGTTTGTTGTTGAATGGAAATGCAATTATTTTGGTTTTTGCAGCAAATGGTGGAGCAAGAATGCCTGAGATGGGCGAGCAAAGGGATAAACATAACCTACCAAATCAGAGAAACCAGAGGAGGATACAAAGCCGGAGCTCTGAAAGAGGGGCTTAAACGGAGCTACGTCAAACACTGCGAGTACGTGGCCATTTTCGACGCCGATTTCCGGCCGGAGCCGGACTATCTCCGGCGAGCCATTCCGTTCTTGGTCCATAATCCCGATATCGCCCTCGTTCAAGCTCGCTGGAGATTCGGTAACCACTCACTCTTCTTACTCCACTCCCAGGCCATAAATGTCATTAATCAAATTTCTAATTTTGTTTTAATTTGGTTTATACTCATCATTCCACCTATAATGTTATATAATGCCTGCCTGTGCCTTGATTTTTTTGATGGGTTGGTTTAGAAATTTCAACTGCACGTATTTGTTTTAGGGAATTTAATTAGCGTTAATTAATTGCATTACCGTGTTTAGTTTAATTACCTTGTTGGAGTGTCGGTGGTCAGTATTTTTTTTATTTATATTTATATTTTTCTTTTAACGGGGTGGGTCTTTCTTTTTTTAATTTCTTTTTTCTTGTTGTATTCATTTTTCACTCTCATCGTCGGCGGGCGAGATTGGATGCAAGGGGTGGGGCCCGCACTCACACAAAAAAGAACCATCAATCACGGGGTGGGGCCTACCTTTCCGCAACCCCTCTCTGCCACCATGATCGGGACACATGTTCTACAGAGCTTCATCACGAGCTGTGGGCCCCACCCTCCAGAAAATAAACGAAAAATAACAATAATAATATTTTAGCATTATTAATAACCGACGAGTCAAGAATCAAAATCTTCTTTTTTTTCCTTTTTTTTAATATATAATTTTTTTTGATACTTTGCCTCTCTCTCTCTCTTTTTTTTTTTATGAAGAAGAAACGTTTTCCCTTTAGATTTATAAGATAGTATAATGTAATATGATTTAGTAGGTGAAACTTTGGACTAGAATTGTTTAGTTTAATTGCCGCATTAATGGACCGTAATGTCCCTCGAGAGAAATTAATTGAGCTTCGTCAAAATTTAATTTCATTAATAAATGTTGGAGTCTTTTTTATTTATTTAATTTTCGCCTCTGAAATTATTCGCCGAAATGATGTAAGCGTTATAGCCTTCTGCGGACAGTCAACATCCTGTCCCCAAAACCTAGCAGGAAATGGCAGTGTTGTCCGGGGTAGAACTGTCATTTCGCATGTTGAAAATTTTTCCTTCTATTTTTCTTTTTTGCCATCTCCGGAATGTACGGGGTCCGCGATCGAAGGATGTGGGGAGGGGTAGTCTTGTCATTTAGAGAAGTTGCCTCCACTCTCCACGTGCCTTTCCCAGAAAATTCCTTTTTTTTAATTAAAAAAAGTTTAGATCTTTCTTTTTTATTTTCTATTTTTTGGTATTTAAAGTGATTCGTACAATCAGCGCCTTATTGGTAGGCCTCGTTATTGCTACCGACACTACTCGGTTTGTCTTGCTCCGGATGACGTGGCACATGCTCCGCAGAGATCACGTTAGGGGTAATACGGGAATTGTGTGAATGAATTTGCAGAGGTCACCGATTTGTTCCTTAATTAACTAATCAAAACTTGCCAACTCATCCCTCACATGAAAGTTCCTCGGGGTGGGCCACTCCCGATCATTGCCCTCATGTCCACGTGGCCTGTTTCGTTCTTCTTCTCCTTTTTTTTTTTTTTTTTTTTTTTTATACTCTGCAAGCTAATAAATACAAATTATAAACCGGTAAAAATATTATTATAACATTAATACAATGATTTCACTGTAGTTGTTGTTGTGACAATAATTATTCTTCATAGTTACTTGTTGATTTGAGTTGGGAAAGTCATTTTCAGTTTATGATTTCGAAAATTCCCACCCAACAATCATTTTTTTACCTTAGGAGAAAGGGTTGGAAGCAAAATTATTATTTTTTATTCCAGAATTATTTTTAACCTTTTTTTTTGGGTTTTCTTTTGAACAGTAAATGCAGATGAGTGCCTTTTGACAAGGATGCAGGAGATGTCTTTGGATTACCATTTTACAGTGGAGCAAGAAGTTGGTTCTGCCACCCATGCCTTCTTTGGCTTCAATGGTATTTTATATCATACTTAACTCTATTTTCTCACTTGAAATAGGCAAATCATACTCTTTTTATCATTTTTAACATGGATCTTTTAACATGTCTCTTGAGGATGGCTCTTTTAGGTTCATTAATCTTGGTCGGATCCCATTTTTTGATCTGATGCTCGTTTTAGCTTTTGAATTTTGATATCATATTAATATTCATGTGTTACATTTCAAAATCAATTGGCTGAGAGTTCTGTCACATTTATATTATAATCCTTATTAAGTCTCTTATCTCGGGATACTTAACATAAATCTTGCAAAAATGGGAAAGGAGAAACATAGGACATTATCGAACACATATAATTTCTAAAAGAAGAAAAAATTCCTATTGGGATTCTTGGAAGGCATTTTTTTGAATTATGACGTACGTTGCAGGAACTGCGGGTGTATGGAGAATAGCTGCAATTAACGAGGCAGGTGGGTGGAAGGACAGGACCACAGTGGAGGACATGGATCTTGCGGTCCGAGCTAGTCTTAGAGGATGGAAATTCGTCTACCTCGGTGACCTGCAGGTGAGATAACAAGAAAAAAATACATCTTTATAGTCATGCTAAAAACCAGATTCCTCTGTGTTTTGTCGGATTAGCTAAGTAAGCATGGATTTGCAGGTAAAAAGTGAGCTTCCTAGTACTTTCAAAGCCTTCCGTTTCCAGCAGCATCGATGGTCTTGTGGTCCTGCAAATCTCTTCCGCAAAATGGTCATGGAAATTGTCAGAAATAAGGTTATTTCAAGGCTCTGCCAACATATGATGCTCCAAATAGTTCCCAGAATTCTGTCGTTTTGTTTTTTAACTCCATGTTTTCTTGTTGTTGCAGAAAGTTAACCTGTGGAAGAAAGTTTATGTGATTTACAGTTTCTTCTTCGTTCGGAAGATCATAGCCCATATGGTCACTTTCTTTTTTTACTGTGTTGTTCTTCCCCTTACCATTTTGGTTCCTGAAGTCTATGTTCCAATCTGGGGAGCTGTTTACATTCCTTCAATCATCACCATTTTGAACTCAGTTGGAACTCCAAGGTTTGGCCCTTTTTTTGTTACGTCTCCACTCAATTCTTTTTTACAGAGCCTAAAATTAATCTTGCTCATTCAAAAAAAAAATGCAGGTCAATTCACCTTCTGTTCTACTGGATCCTCTTCGAAAACGTCATGTCGTTGCACCGTACGAAAGCGACGCTGATCGGCCTGTTTGAAGCCGGTCGAGCCAACGAATGGGTTGTCACTGAAAAACTTGGAGATGCTCTCAAGAACAAGGCAGCTAATGATGTCAAGAACAAAACAAATGCCAAAGTGCCTAAGATAAGATTTAGGTTCAAGATTGCCGACAGGTAAATACAAAACCATCTCTCTCCTTCCAACTGAATTTACGGTTAAAGAGTGAGGTTGAGATCACGTTTAAAAGTAAAACCTCAAGTGATACATTTACGTGAAAGAAAAATACTTACCCACATAGTATGAATTTCTACTTTCTCATAAGGATTCATTTTTCTATTAAAAACATCGTGTCAAAAAGTTAGCAGGAGCTCCTATTGACTCTATTTTTCTTCGAAAGAAACTCGTACTTTTTTCGTGCCAAACTCAACCTAAAACCCGGGCTAATGTTGTTGTTTTTGTGTTGAAACGAGGACAGAATCAACACATTGGAGCTGGGATTTGCAGCATTCCTGTTCTTGTGTGGATGCTATGACTTTGTTCATGGGAAGAACAACTACTTTGTGTACCTTTTCCTTCAGACATTCAGCTTTCTGATCACTGGAGTTGGCTATGTTGGAACCATCATCCCAAGCTCTTGAAAAGTGAAAATCATTTCCATTTGTTTAATGCCCTTTTTGCTACAAAAGTTATATATATATATATATATATATATATATATATTTATATATATGGAAAAAGAAAAAAAAGTATGTGGGGTTGGTTCTAATAATTAGTAAAAGTTGATAATGTTCTACAGAAACAGTAGCCTGCCTAACTTAGAAGAAGGGGATTTTCAGGCAGTAGTTCAGGTAAAAGCCTCAGATATTGAAGAAATTAGCCAGAGCTACTTGCAAAACTCAAGAAGAAGAAGAAGAACATGAAGAAGATGAAGAAGAAACAGGATAGGATTTTAAAGAGACAACAAAAATGGGGGGGGGGGGGGGGGGGGGGGGGAATTGCTATGGGTATTTTCGTCATTTAGATTATTGTTTTTTTGAATTGTGAAATACTTTTTTGTCATTTTCTGGGGTTGGTCCATTTGTTACTTTTTCCTTAGCTTTGTGGGGGAATAAAGCTCATGGATTGAAGGGTGAACTTGTAATAACACTTGTTTACCATTTCAAGTTTTTTCCTTTTTTTTTTTTTTGGGACAGAATCATTTTGCTTATTTTTTTCTTCTCTTTTTTTATTTATTATTTTTTTTCTATTGGTTGTTAGAATTATGTAAGAGTATCATGTTTGAAAGTTGGATAGTTTTTATTTACTTATGGTCAAATTATATTTCCGTCCTTGCTATGTCTCTTTTTAATTAATCTGTATTACTCTGACAATTTGTTCTGTAAAATAGTTAAAATTCTTGATGGTTAAATTATGCATGTGTCCAACCAATTAATTCAAAATGAACCGTTATTCATATACCTTTGACCTATTAGACAATTTAAATAATTTTATTGACCAACTATATAAAAAAAAAAATTCTAAGAGTACAGAAAACAGAATTAAAAATTGTTATTAAAGAAATTTGACTACAGCCAAAATAATTATTGTACGAAACCCAAAAAAATGAATGAATTAATTAATATGGTTACAGGCCAGCTTTTACTCTGACTTTGTAAAGTGTCGGTGGGGGTGAGATAAAGATTTTAAAATTACCCCAAATGGGTATTTATGGTATTTCATTGGCAATTTCTTGAAGTAGAAGTGTCTTCATCATACTAATCTCTTTAATTTTATTTTTTTAATTAAAAGAATGAATTTTTTGTTTAGTTTGGATAAGCTTGATGGCCACACCAATTATGAATACCTATTGGTAGTTTTCTAATAATAACACTTCATTTAAGTGTGTGCAAAGCATACTTGAGCATTTTGAATTAGAGCTTCATTATCACCCAAACAGAAAAAAATCTCAATGTTTAGATATTTATATACTTTAACGCGATATTTTAAAATTGATCGGCTTGTTATTTAGTGATATTTTTTCTTATTTAGAAATTTATTTTCGTGAAATGAGTTAGCAGAACATGATAACGGTAGATGAAAACTCATCTTGATGGGGTGATTCTTTGTATATGAAGGACTTTAACATTTCTCTTGTTTAAAATAATAGTCCAAGTAGGTATTTAAAAACATATCCGTTCCTAAGTGGATTAAGAGACTAACTTCTAAAAATATTTTTATTATAGTACTTAATCTTGTCAGTTCATGTTCTCACTTAGGTACGTTTCACATGGTGTATGAGGTAAGACACCAAATTAGTACTCAAATTTTTCTTTAGTGTGTAGATATTTTTCAATATTCTTTCCTGTCTCATTTAAAATTCTTTGTTTATGAAAGGTCGGGGCAATATCAATGAGTAGTATAGGTATAAATAAGCTAGGACAACTTTTTAATCGAAATTTAATGATAAAGACAAAAATGGATTTTAAAAAATAAATACTAATTTGCAGCTTGAAAGATACTAAAAATAATGTTATATTTATACTTGGCTTCATAAGATTGTTAAGATAAATTTCTCTATAGATAATTATGACTAATTGTAAGGTATTTGCTACTGAAAATTTATGATTATATTATGATTATATGATTTTTTTTTGTTGTTGTAAATTTAGAAAATTATGAGTAGCAGAGGAGCATCAAAAGCAAGTTGATCTGACAAGATGCTCAAAATAATAAATGCCCACATAATAAATAAGTTAGGAGGGGATACCCTTTTCACATTTAACCCAAAATTCCCTCTCCAAGAAAAGTTTTTTTTATTTTATTTTTTATTTTTTTAAAGACCATCTCATAAATGAGACCAGATAAAAAGATTGAAAAAAATTATTTGTTACCCCTTAAACTTAGCAAAATTTTACTCCACCTCTAAATTTCATCAAATTGAACCTTAAATTTAAATAAGAGTAGCCAATTTTTAATTTTAGAAAAATTATATTAAAACCTCAACAATTTAAAGGAAATTAAGATTTGCACAGAACCATGTTTAATTCATACACAAATTTGTCTATTAAATTTATGCAAAAAGCTTACAAATTTCAAAAGAAAAAAAATTGTTCAATACTATATATCAATTTGATACCAATTCATTTAACATATGAGGAATATTTTTTTTAACAAATTTTCAAATGAAAACCTATAGGAGGGATGAATTGTAATATGTTTTAAACTCTAGGGTGAAGGTTGCAATACTTATCAGAATTTAAGGTGCAATTTGACGAAAATAGAAGTTGAGGATAAAATTGATACAAATTGTTAAGTTCCCGGTTAAACATTATATTTTTTCCAAAAGAAAACAAACAAAAAATTATTTTTTTAAATGAAAAATCTGAACGTAGTTCTTCAAATCCAATAAAAAACTGTGTTTTTTTTAAGTCACAATAATGTGTTAGTTTTAAATTAAATTAAGTGAATAATTTGATCTAAAAATTTGTAATATATTATATTATACAATACACAGAATGGTTTGTTTGTTTGGTCTCATTTTTAACGGGTGTGATTTTTTCATGGTATCGTATCAAAAGAATGGCGTCTGAATCGATAAGTGATATATTCCTAAAACATATGTAGAGAGAGCAAATTCATGCAGACAACAACGATCCTCAAAAATAATATTTAAGTACTTATTTATCAATATCTCTTTTTTTTTTGGTACGAGTTTTTCTTTTTTCCAAATATTTGATGTGACGGTTAGTATATGTATCGATTGGTAAACATTTAACTATTATTCTATCCAAAATGTTTCTGAGAAAAAATAGACACTTGCAGACCTAAATTGCATTTCAATTTCTAAACTACATGGAGAGTTAGTGGTAATTCATAATTTGAGTTTATCAACCTAAACACAGTTTAACGATTAAAAATATTATCTACTATAAACGTTTCAAAACATGCCCTAGTCTATTCCATAATTGCAAAGTACTCTCAAAGAAAACATATCATCTGATACCATATTAAGCGAGAGAATAACTTAAAATGTGTCATAATGTTATTGATGAAGTAAGGTCTATATTTATAGACCATTGGTGCGCTTGTGTTCACAATTTTAAATGTCCGTCTACATGTCTATATGTAAATCGACATGTCAATGTATCCATGGTTTCGACATCGACTCTAGAGGTATATCGACATTTCCATAATATTACCAAAAAAATCGACAAAATATAAAAAAATATCAATTAAATTTCACTAATATAGATATAGTATTAATATTAATTATTTTTAACTGGTTTAGAAATATTAAACCATTATTTGTTTATTTAAATATTTTTTTGAGTTTTTTATTTTTATAATCTTTACGAAAATATCCATCAACACTGATATTTTATCAATATTTTTATCGACATTTCCATGAAATTGAGATCTCGATATTCCTATCAATATCGACATTTAAAACATTACTTATATTATATGAATGAATAACTATTCGTTTAGGATGAATGGAACAGTTTTTTTTAATTCTGAATTAGAATTTTGTGAATTTTGGAAAAAGAGTAGTATAGAGTGTTAAGTCATCTGACGTAATTGAGAAAAAGGGTTAAAAATAAATAATCTATCTTTTATGATTGAAACTCATTAGCACCAAATATGTGATTTACAATTATCAAACTCAAAGTGGATAAATAAGCTTTGCTGAATTTAAGGTCAAAGTAAGCCATAATTGGACATGTGGTAAAACTTGGGTCATAATTGAAAAACTATCATTTTGCTCTCAAATTAACTTCAATAAAAATACTTGTAATTACGTGACTCTTCAAAAGTTATTTATCATTGTATCTTAAAAAAGAAAAATAAAAAGAAAAGTTATTTATCATTGATTATTTCGGTGAGAGTTTTAAAATCAAACTTTTCTTTAGAGGCCAACTAAAACATAGTTTCAATTGGTCAAGGTACTTGCCTCTAATCAAAAGATAAAAGAGGGTGGATTTAAATTTTCACTATATATATTTTATTAAATAAATAAATAACCTTCTTTTTAGAAGAATGATAGATGTTATTAGGGGGATAATTTGCATTTTGGACCATTTTGATGAAAATGGAACTAACAGAGGAAAAAATAAGAGTAAAAAAAACTGTAAATTTATAGAGCAAATGGATGTTTTAATGGAGGTTAAAAGTTGAATTTTTATTCTTTATAAAAAATAAATAAACGTGCATTATTTGGGAAAGAAGAAAAAGAATAAAAATTGCTGGCTTTGGGGTTCGAACCCACGCGCACTTATGTGCAGAAGATCTTAAGTCTTCCACCTTAACCTCTCGGGCAAACCAGCTGAGATGACATTACAATACAAAAATAAGTTTTACTTGCTTCTCGATGCAGTTCTGCCCACGGATAATCTTTTTCTCCATAATTTTAGTAATAAATTTCACAATTCAATTACGGCTACAGTAATTGATTAACTATGTGATGATATCATTTTTTAGGTAAAAACTATATAATACATAATGACAATTGTGTTGGGTGATTGAAAATCATAAAATATTTAAAAGGCAAGTTTTGAAAAACTGAGGTGATTTCAGTATATTTAACCTAACTATTTTCAATTTTGTATTTATCTCATAAATTCGTAAGGTTAACTTCAGAAACTATGATTCTTCGACGTACCTTGATTCTGGATTAATCTAATAGTTTTAAGAGAATCTGACTAATTTAATACTTACGCACATATTGATTATTTTTTTTAATGAGTAGTGAACTGGGGCAAAATTCATCCATTTTTTTGTCCCCCTAGTCAAATATTATGATTTTGCGTTAATAAAACAATTTTTTAATGTTGATATAGTACAATGAATTTCCATCTAGCAGAGATTACCCTAAGGGGGTCATGGCATTGATCGTAGCTCCTAATAACTTTGAACAAATTCTCAAAAAGAAACATTTATCCGCTTTCATTTCCTCAGAAAAACAAAATACAAGGTTCCAAAATAAAAATGCAAGCCCATCAACAGACACTGCCTCCCTACATAAACACTATTCATTCGAACAATATGGATACAGTAATTAGACCAGAAAACGTACATCAATCAATCAAAACTATCAAAATTTGGACATTCATTTCTCGTTCTATAATCTCCAAACCCTCCACAAAATTTCAGCCAACCCTGCAACCTATCTAGAAAAGTAACCATATCGAAGCTGCAAAATGATATGCCATCTCTTCCTTCTACTTACCCCCATGCTTAGCCTTACTGTGTGACTGAAGTGCCTTATCCGTACCAAATGACCTGTTATAATGGGGACACGACATCAGAAACCTCGAAACGTTATATTTTTCAGTAAGTAATCTCTATAGTGACGAACATACTTGTTGCAGGGTTTGCAAGAGAACTGGCCACCAGATTTTGGGCTCTCTGACTTAGTAGGAGTTTTAGCAGACTTCTTGGCAGGGTGGGGAGTAGCTGTATGGCCACCCTTCTTCGAATCTGGCAACAAACAACCAACAAGTTCGGCATCAATTCTACTCGAATGGAAAACAAGCCACACACTTGTAAAGCTAAGCTAAATTTTGATCACTTGATAAGGAAAGAGAAAGGATAACTAAAATTTGTCATTTTAGAAACAAATGGTTAAGCCCGCATGTTGGTACGAAATAAATGAATGGTCCAAAGAATCACCAGTCTTCTCAGGCGAAACTAGCTTTGCCTTCTTAGCAGGAAGGGGAGTCGTCTTGGAGGCAGACTCATTCAACCTCTTCTTGGTTGATTCAACCTACAAGGACAAAAGAAAATCAAAATGATGCTATCTATAATGGACCAACGTATAAAATGTTAAAACTTTTCATGTAAAGAAGTACAAAAAGAAGATAAGAAACTATATGACCACAACACCTTCTTTGGTGTCTCCTCATCACTTTCAGTACCATCATCTTCATCATCAGAGTCGCTACTGTCAGCTTCGAGCATTTCCTATCATTTATCAAATACGTAAAATATTCATGCCTAATTGAAGAAACAATGAAAACCTCAGGTAGTCACCATTGTCCATGATAATGGCTTCACTAATCCTCAATATTTACTGCTTCTCACATAAAACGACTGTACTCCAAGATTTTGAGTGCTTGTCAAATGAATCATAAATAAAAGTAAAAAACTATGAAGTATGAGATATGTAATGTCAATGACAAAGCCTTTAACAAAATAGGACAGTAGAAGAGGAAAATATAGAATTTCATTCCCTAATGACTTCCCATAAAAATATAACTAGCAGTGGATTACTCATACTTAGTCATCTGATTTTCATATTGATGCATCAAACAATTCTCCAAGAATCTAGAAAAGTGCAATAATCTCTTTTATACTACCTCATCAGACTCTCCATCAGAATCTTCATCCTCATCAGACTCATCTTCCTCATCCTTGCTAGGTTTTAGAGGCTTCCCATCTGACTTCTTTGTAGATTCAGACTTTGCAGCATTACGTTTTTCAGCAACAGACTTCTCCTCCTCCTTCTGACTAGGTTTTCCTGAAAGTAAATTAACGTGAGATAATTCGTTCAGAGTCGGGCATATTTCCTACAACAAAAATACTGTTATGGTTACATAACGGGATGAATATACCATTCTGAGCAGGGGGCAGCAATTCAAGTTCTTCATCCTCTGAGCCAGAATCAGAATCTGAAAAGAACATTTAGTTAATCCACTTCTCAAACTCATAGAAGAATCCAAAAAATAAATGTTTGGCTGCAAAGATTTAAAGAAGGTAATAAAACAACTTACCAAGATAATCATCGGTGGAAGACAGAAGACAGGAGGCAGTCAAGGAAAAGAAACATCGCAATCACAGAAAAGTACTAAAAAATGTCCCATCATATAACGTAGCATTATGCAGCTAAAAATCCTTATTAAGCTAATTAATTCAAATACAACAATTACGGAAGAAAGACTTCAAATCATGAGAGCACTGCAGAAAATAATCTTCTACCATATGTACCAAATGAAGTACTTTCTTAATAAAGTATTATAAGCTTCATATAATTGTTTATATAAGGGAAAATAAAAATTGTCAAATTGAAAAGAAAGGATATTGTTCCTGATCCTCTGCAAAAGCCTGATATCCGCAACAGTAAACACTTCCACCCTTCCCGTTGTGGGAGAGCTCAAATTCCTTCTCGAACACGAGATCAAAAGATAGGTGGGGGAACTTCTCTGCTGAGAGAATTCCCAGAACAAGCTTTTGGTCGCCAATCTTCAAAAAAATAGTCACGTTTTCATTTGCTTTGTCCTTCTTTGTTTCACCTATAGTGGCCTGCACAAAAGAAACTCCTCAGAAGAGTCGACACCAAGGATAATAAGTAGTTCGACTGGGAAACAAAGAAAAACGATACCTACCTGTGATAGATGCAGATATTTTTGAAATCCAGGCTTCACAACAAGTGACTGACCAGGCTTAACTTCAACACCTAAATCCCAACAAATGTAATTAACAAGCCGCAAATAAGGTATTCGTGATAGTATTTAGCAATCAAAACATTACGAGACAAATGTCAACTGCTTTCGCTACGACGACAAGACAAGTAGTTCATCAGAAAGTGACATTTCGAAAATTGAAATCGTAGTCTATATACCCAATCCCTCCATGAAAACTGAGAGGCAAAAAAATTGGTAAAGAAAAGGCCGAGCAAAACGTTAAAGACAGGGCTAGAGCCCGCATACGAATAAATAATACATTAGCGAAAGAAAGGTGCAGGTGGATCGTGTGGTTTAGCTAGAAATAATGAAAATGCAGAATCGCTTACCCCAAAACTCCATTGACGGTACCAGGAAGAGACCCTAGGGTTTTAGAAAAACCTTGAAAAGGGGAGTGAACTGTAAAGCTGGGATTGAAGGTCGAAACTGTTTGAAGCATTTTATAAGGGAATTGCCGCCAGCATTTTTGCAGCTTAGGGTTTCAAAAAATGGAGCGACAAATTTTGCACTGGGCCTGGGCTTGGGCTTTATTTCGAAAAGTGGATTGATTTTATGGGCTGTAATCTCATAAGTCCAATAAGATGTGTCTATTTATCTCAGCCAACTTTAAGTCGGCAACATTTATTTTTTAATAATTTTTTTAAGCACATTTACTTCTTAATAATTAATTATAAGAAAATGGTGACTAAAATATGTAATTATGATGGTTTCTATTTTTACTTCCATGTAAATTTTTTTTTTTTTTTGTTGAAGAATGGGTATCATAGATTAAATAAGGGGCAAACTTTAAAGAATTTAGTGTATTTATTTGAACATTATAGCCTGGGCTAAAAATTATGTGTTAAGTGCCCATAAACACTAAGAACATGATCTTGTTACAAATTCATGAAGTGAAATGGAGTTCCTCTTAAATTTATGTATACAAAGCAGAAAGAATTCACGGTTTTTTTTAATAACTTAAAACCTACATTTATATTATACCCTTCTGTGAATGACTAAATAAAAATAAATAAATTTCGTTATTTATTTATTTCCTCTAAATAAAATTCGTTGGTTTGAACTCATTCCCTCTAAGTCATTTATTATTTACAAAGGCACTTATTGACCACTTGAGCCATCCCATGACGGTTAAGATAGCTCAAATTATTATCCATGTTCAAGTCATTGGATATTTAGATCTCTTCATTGTTTGTAATGTATATAATATTCTTACCATATTATCACAATTATGCCACTGATAATGATGAAGCATTACAAAAGCATAAACCAAAGCCAAGAAAATAATCTTGATATTTGAATTCTTCCAATTACATAAAAGCTTAGTGAATGCGTGACAGTAAATTCAGTAATGAAATAAAGATATTCTACCCATAGGTAAGAAGATCATTGAAAAACGTTGTTCAAGTTGATGAATGCTCCTCCACGATACCTCGTAACTTAAATAAGTGAGACAAGAAGCTCTTAAATAATCTCAGCTTAATATACTGCAGAAACATGACAACTGTTAGATAAATATGTTAGAAGACAACTGCAATCTTTTGGAAAGAGGGAGAGAAAACTTACTTGTACAAGTAAGAAGCGATTCCAAGAATAACACATAGAAGAATAATATCAATGCAAAAGTTTTGGCTGGATCTCACCTTCGAATACAACACAGGAAAAAAGGGTTGTTCGTTAGGACAATGCTTGCTTTAACGAATGAAACGACAGGCTCGGATAAGACATTAGTTACCTCATAGAGTGTTTCCTTGAGTCTAACATTAGTATTTTTAATCTCATTAGTCACCTTGTCTACCTGTAGAAGTGTCAATAGCAGAACCAGCTAAGAGACTTATCATTTGCTCAACCTCGACCAAACAAACTTGTAAATTCTACCTTTGCGTCTATCTCGTCGATTAATGGAACTTGCCTGTCTAATTCCTGCACAAGGATAAAACCAATTAGATGGCCCAAAAGCACTATTAAACCACTTAGTTGTTTTTCTTTCACTACTGACCTCATTCATTTCATGAGCTAGATCTTTCAGCATATCCAATCCTTCAGATATGATATCGAGACCTTGATCCTGTAAAGATTAACGAAACAATTGTATAACCGATCTTCATTTTGCAGGAACGACAAAAACAACCATCTCGCTCTTTCCTTTCTTCGGTGCTAAATTTTTTCTTTCCAAATGATGAGGTAGGGATGTATGAAGACCCTTTTCTTTAGAAAATCCGAGAACAACTCCTAGGTCCATTAATGTGAGAATATATTAGAAAGATTAAATTTGCCCAACTCATTCGATTTGATCAAGCCTCTACAACGTTATTTCTTTCTCATTCGTCTAGTGCAATTTAGTATGAGCTAATAACAAATTTCCATGGCAGAAAATTGGTAAAGAAACTCACATGCCTGTTTCATCTTCCGCATTTCATACTCCTGCCGAAACTGACTCGATTCTTCACTTTGCTGGAAATACTCGCTCTCAAAGTTTCCATCTAAGATTTGGTCATAAAACAATGAAGCCTCATATAGTTTCCCATTTAAGAAAGTAAAACAAAAAATGAACAAACATAACATATCTCTAGCTTGATTAAGAAACCTGATGATGAATCAAACTTGATGTTTTTAGATGATGAGGAGGATGCCCATCCTCCAGATTGTTTGCCTGCTGAGGTAGCCCCATCCGGTATCGCCTTAATCCTCTCTTCAAGCGCAAGAACAAGGTCGCCTCTCACCGCAAGCTCTTCTTTCGGAACCCCTTTAACCTGTCCTCATAAACAATCACATTCAATTAAATTAAGAGATCAAAAAGAAAAGAGAGGAGAAAGCCAAAGCCCAAATTAGAGCGGGGAAATTTTGTTTTGACCTTCTTGCGGGCCAATTTATGGAGCTTAGGGACTTCGTCCATCAATCGGGCCTTCTTCCGGCGTACCTCGGCGTTCATCGCAACTGCAGAAGCCCTATTCTTCTCAGTCGCGGCGGTCTCAGATTTCTAAAAAGAATCAATTAATGTCGGGCAATCCAATCCAAGAATTAGAAGCAGGAGGAAGGGAGATTGGAGAAACCTTGAGAGCGGCTTCGATTTCGAGCTCAACGGCGGCGAAGAGGCGAGCAAAGACATCGTCTCCATAGGCATTGAGCTCGCGCTGCTTCTCGACATCATACTTGTCGTATTTCTGGCAGATGGCGTCGACACGGAAGATGATGTCGATGACGGTCATTTTTGCTCGGAAGGGAGATGAGGATCAGGCACAAATCTGGAGGACGAAAAAGGAAGAAAGATTGAAGGAATTGGATTCTGGTTGCGTTTTGTTTGGTTTTGTTTGGATGAACACCCATGAAATTGGAACCCATCTTCTCTTCTGACTCTCAGACGTCCAGCGGACAAACCGGTTTCGAAGATGCAGGAGAAACAGATTGGCGGGTAACCACCCTTAAATTATATATATATATATATATATATATATATATATATCTTTTTTGTTTTTGTTTTTTTTCGAATGCAATCTAACCTTTTATTTTTTAAGTTTTAACAACTTTAAAACTAGGAAAAAGAAAGGAAAAAAAAAAAAGAAACCAACTTTAAACGACAAAAAAAGGTTATAATATGTACTCATAAAAGATTTAGAATAAAGGTGAGGCTAAGTATAAGTTAAATCTAAGATGTTTGGAAGTTTTTTTTTTTTCCTTTGGCCCGGTGGATTTCGTTTCACCCACTTAAGGGCTTGAGTTCAAAACTTTTTGGATGTAACTATTTTTTTTCTAAAAATTAGAAATAGATAAAAATTAAAAAACAACTATGATTATAGTTAAACCCTCGCACTTGAGGATAATGGTCCATGTACGCAGCAAGCCAGGGAACATTTTTTTTAAGTAATCTGCACATGTATCACTTGACTTCATCTGAAATTTATCCTAAATTATTGAAACTCGTCCATGAATCCACAATTTTCATAACTTGGGTGAGATTTATTCGAACTCGCTCAGTTTTGTATGATTTTTGGGCAAGTTTTTGTTGAACTCGTCTGAGTTTTACATAAATCCCGCGTGTGTTTTCCCCAAGTTTTGCCTGAATCCTGGATGAAATTTAGGTGAGATTCGACCTCAATATTAATGGTCATGACCCAACTATTAAAAAAATCAAGAGGCCTAAATTTATGCAATATGGATTAAAGTCCATTCTAATTTCAATAAACCCAAATAAAAAAATATCATTCGAGGTCAAAGTTGTATCTCAATTACCATTTGAATGGGATGAAATTTGTGTCTTTCCCATTTTGAAGCCCAACATAAAAAATGATACCACCAAATGTTAAATTGAGTTTTAACTTACGATTTCTTGAAAAAAATTTCAATGTGAAATAGAATTTTGAAGCCCAACATCCAAAATGATACCACCAAATGTTGTTGAGTTTTAAGTTTCCATGTGATTTTTACAACCGACAACCAGGATTTCTCATGTTTTCCCCTCACGCAATGCCTAGAGGCCACAAACTCATCAGATTACACTCGATTTAATCTGAGATATCTTCGAAGGGTATTTCTGAAACAATTAGAAAAGCAGAAGATATAACTAAAGTTTTCAAACGATAAAAGAATTTATAAATTTAACCACAAGACGCATTCAATTTTGAATTTTCCGCAGAATGACGTGAACAAAATATTGGGGTTCAAAAATAATACGTCTATTAAAATGCCACCCCACCACATAACACAAAACAGTTGACACTTTCTATCGAACACAATAAGAATACAGCAATTAGATCAGAAAAAGCACATTAATCAAAACTAAATTCATCTTCCTCAATTTGAACAACATTCGCTTCTCATCTTATAATCTCAACACAAAATCTCAACAAATACCGCAACCTATTTAGAAAACTAACATATTGGAGCTGCAAAATAATTTGTCGTCGCTTTCTTTTCCCTTTTACTTACCCGCATGCTTGGCTTTACTGTGTGACTGAAGTGCACCATCCGAACCAAAGGATCTAAAACATAAAAGGCATGACCATCAGCAACCTCGTTACCACTACATTTACAGAAACAAATCTATAACATCGAAACGTACTTGTCGCAAGATTTGCAAGAGAATTGGCCACCAGATTTTGGGGTCTCAGTCTTGCCAGCAGTTTTCGCAGGTTTCTTGGCTGGGTGGGGAGTAGCCGTATGCCCTCCCTTCTTTGCATCTGAAAGCATACAAACTAAAAGTTAAGTACAAACGATATTCAACAGGTATCGGAATTTTGATGCAAATCCCATCCACTTCTGAAGCTAAGCTAACACCATTATGCTAAATTGATAAAGAAAGAGAAAGGCTAACACTAACCTTTTAAGACATCTTTTAAATAAGGTTCAGTACAGTTATCCTTGAAACAATGCTTATACCATGATGTTAGTATGAAATAAATAAATGGGCAGAAGAATTACCAGTCTTTTCAGCTGAAGCTAGCTTTGCCTTCTTAGAAAGGGGAGTCTTGGAGGCAGAATCATTCGACCTCTTCTTGTTTGATTCAACCTACAAGGACAAGACGCAATCAAAATGATCCTGAAGAAGAGAAAACTTTAATAGACTAGATATAAATATTTCAACTTTTCATATAAAAAACTACTAATAGAATAAAAACAACTTAGCCCACAACACACCTTCTTCGGTGTCTCCTCATCACTCTCGGTACCATCATCTTCATCATCAGAGTCACTATCAGCTCCTAGCATTTCCTATTACACATAATATTATTATAGCAGCTTAACAATAAGGATTCACAAAGCTACATCAGGGACCATGCCCAAATCAAGCTTCAGAATCTATTGAAAACCTCAAAATAGTTATCATGACTAGAATAATGCCTTCACTAATAGTCCCAACAATGGCAACAATAATTGGAAAACACCAGATTGTGAGTGCTTGTTATGGGATTCATTAAGAACACTATGCTTAAATATTAATATCCATTTCCTGGTAGCTGTGTTTAGTACAACTGCTTCGTAAAATACTCCCTTCGTGCGAGGCAAACAATCTGACCATATGTAGGAAAATCTTTTATGGGCATAGATAAAAAATAAAACTAGTACCCCTATAGCTAATGACTGCTTCCAACACACTGCAAGAATAAACTTAAGATAGATAATATTCCAAAAATAATTCTTCTAATAAAAAAATGCAAACAAAGAGGCCCTCACAAAATAGAGCGAGGGAGGAAGATGGAAAACAAAAGGAATATTTAGACTCTCGTCCAATGATGACTTCCCATAAATATAATTAAGCAAAGTTAACTGTGGAAGAGAACAAACAGTAGCATTACTATAATCCATCACTTTGAACTCACAACAACAATCAAGCTGAATAAGAACCATCATCAGTATTCTCAATTTCATATGCATGAATGAAATTAGTTCTCCCAAAAGATAATAGAAGTAAAAATCTCATTACTACCTCATCAGATTCATCATCAGAATCATCGTCCTCATCAGACTCATCGTCATCCTCAGAATCATCATCCTCATCCTCCTTGCTTGGATCCAGAGGTTTCACATCAGCCTTCTTTGAAGATTCAGGCTTCATAGCATTAAGCTTTTCCACAATAGCCTTCTCCTTCTGGCTAGGTTTTCCTGAAAGTAGGTCATCACGAGATGCTAAGAAAAGGGCCAAATATATTTCCTACCTCAAAAATACAATTATATTTACAATCATGGTATGCATTTACCATTTTGGGCAGGGTGCAATGCAAGTTCCTCATCCTCCGAGCCAAAATCAGAATCTGAAATGAGATGAAACACACTCAGCTAATGAACTACTCAAGGAACTGACCGGGTGCAAACTTTCATGAAAGTTAATAGACTTACCAAGATACTCTTCAGTTGAAAAGAGAACACAGGAAGTGGTCAAGGAAAAAAATGATGTTTCAAATTATTGGACATGAAGATAAAATGAAATGCAACTATAGCTAAACTCATACACATTAGATTATTAGAGATAAAATAATGTATGTATCAATTTCCTGGAAATATACGAAAGCATAGTTCTAAGTGAATCTTGTTACTTAAATCATAATATCAACACAATGAAAGATCTTAGTATCCTTGTCTTAAGGGGAAATATAAATCCTCAAATTGGAAAGGAAGGATATTGTTCTTGGTCCTCAGCAGAAGCCTGGTACCCCAAACAGTAAATACTTCCACTCTTCCCATTGTGGGAGAGCTCAAATTCCTTCTCAAACACAAGATCAAATGATAGCTGCGGGAACTTCTCAGCGGAGAGAACTCCCAGAACAAGCTTTTGGTCACCAATCTTCAGAAAAATAGTCACGGATTCATTAGCTTTGTCCTTCTTTATTTCACCTAGAGTCGCCTGCATAAAAACATTTTCATCACCACCGGAAGAGTTGATACTAAACAAGGATAATCAGTGGTCTAGGCAAAAATTAAAAAATTAAAAAAAGAAAAAAAGACAAGTGTTCCTACCTGTGATAGATGCAAATATTTTTGATCTCCAGGCTTCACGGCGAGTGCCTGACCAGGCTTAACTTCAACACCTGAAATCCAAAGAAACATAATGAAATTTTGAGTTCTTCACGTCACAGATAAAAGAACTCGCGAGTATTTATCGACCCAAATATTACGATACAACATCATCTATTCAAGACAATCCTCAAAACAGCCCGTTGATTCATCAGCAAGTCGTAGTATTCGTACCCAACCCCACCCCGGCCGAAAAAACAAAAACAAAAAACAAGACGAAGGAGAAGAAGCTTATAAGTGGAGAAGCCAAGCATGTTATTCAGGAGCTCAAAAGAGAAACAAGACAGCAATATTACGATTGCAAACCACCGATATACAGGACGCTAGCAAAAGTGAAGCAAAATTAGGTAGAAAGTTGGAGTGATCAATTTAGAGCCTCAAAAACTCATCGTTCTAGCCAACCAAAAACTTCTTAGCCAAAGCGAAAAAGAAAGCCACGAAATAATCACTTACCCCAAAACTCCATTGATGGTGCAGGTAGAACACGCTAGGGTTTTAGAAATATCTTCGAGAGGAAGTGAACTACGGCACTGCTCGAGAAGGAAAAATGAAAAAGAAGGGAGACGTCATTGTTTGAAGCACTTTATAAGGGAATTGCCGCCAGCTTTTTGGGGCTCTAGGGTTTCAAATAATCCAGAGAGAACTTTCGCTCTCAGCATAGGCCTGGGCTTGATTTTAAGAAAGCCATTAACTTTGTGGGCCGCTCTTCATATCCTTATCTCGGCCCACTTAGACCTGGGTTGTGTCAAGTTTCGACACCCATCATGCTGTTCATAAATAGAGATTATATAGCTTATTTAGAGATTATAATTACGTAAAATGATTTAATGTACAAAATTTTACACTTTTATCATAAAATAGTCAAGATGGTACCCATAAACAATTTACCTTTATATCATTCTTTATTTTCACCTAAATATTAATAAATTTATGAAAATCAAAATGATTTATTTGGTAGGTTAGGTTTTAAATCCCTTATTTTATGCCCATTTAGACTTTCCAAAAATAAAAATACTCAAATAATTCTAGGGTTTCTTTATTTACTCCTTCGGTTTCTTCTTCTTCTGCTTGTTTCTCCTTCTTCCCCAAACATCATTCTTTTCGGTCGTTTTCTCCGTTTACTGTCCTGTAACAGTCCATAGTAGGTTGTCGCGTAAAGTCATTCTGTTCTTGTTGTTGGCCATTAACTCAGTTTATCCCGCAGCAAATCGTGCAGTTCGTAGAAGACCGGTTTCTCCATTATCGTTGCCGGACGCCCGTCAAAGTAAAGGTTTGTTTAGTCTTCGATTTCGGTTACTCCATTCAAAAAGAATCTAGGATTTCAGAAGGGTATATTTTCCATACCCATATATTGTCCATACCCAATATAAATAGTCCGTTATTGAGAAATATTCAAATATGATTTGAGTGGTGCGAAATTTAGGTGTGAATTCTTCTATATATGTGGATATAACATATATCTACAACTAAGTAACATTTTGGTAGTTATAGGAACTCAATAGTTAGATATATTTTATATTTAACATATAGATTTATCTTGTAATTGTATTGGATTCGATTGCATTTGCTAGGTTAATGTTAATAAGAGCAATTCAAAATAATGAGTATGTGCTAAGATGTCTAAATTGATAGAATAGGTTAATGTTATATACAAATATAACATATATCTACACTACATAAATTTATATGTATGAGATTGAAACTTCAATAGTTAAATATCATATCTGAATATATTTTATATCTATTATTAAATACCAAATTGCAAGATTAAAAAAAATGAATACTTTTATGTTCTATCAGGATAACATTAAGCAGCAAATAACTAATTCTCACAAAAAGAAAAAACTAAAGGAATCTTCTATATTTTACAATCACCAACCAAAGAAAATCATGTGAAAGAATCTTGTTCTCACCAAAAAAAAATTAAAGCAGCAACCACATATAAGGTTTTGAGTAGCAGTAAACCGTGAAAAGAAGAAAAACGTGAGCAGAGCAATATTTTAAAAAACGTGAGTAGAAGCAAAACTTCGCCTTAGTATTAGTGCATGCAGCAGTAAAACGTTGGAAGATCGTGGGTATATTTCCAACTATTTTGAATTTGAAATCATAGGTAAATCTACCTGCTCATTAATTAATTTAGAAATTAAAATCATCATAATCCTTTTTGTAATTAATATAGACTATCAACGTACTAATCTCATTAATATATATGAATGAATGAATAAGGGATTAAGGTTAAATTTAATATAGGGCCTACAATAATTAAATGATTATGCCTACCATTTAGCGATTTAAATATTTTAGATTGCAACAAAAAAATTTAACAATAATAAATATAAATGCAATAAATAAAAGTAAAATCAGTATTATAAAAAAAAATCATACGTGCAGAAATAAATTAGAAAATTTTAGACCATCTATGTAAATAAATTTCTAAAACAGCAGATATCGTCTCTAAAACTAATGGCCCAAAAAAATTGACTTAATAGCAACTAACACGGACGAAGCAAGAAAGAAAATTGAAATGAAGTTATCAATTTAGAGTCCTTTGGACCCCAATAATGGTTTCAAATTATTAAAAAGTTATGATTCATATTGTTGAATAAAACTCTAACTAGTGTAATGTAAGGGTCATGGGGATAATAATACTATTTTTAGGGTGTCCAGGCTACAATTAGGCTTTTCTTCATGTGTTACTTTTTTTTTCTTTTAAGTCTTCCTGAAATTAAAATTTCAAAATTTTATCGACATCAACCTTTTAAATTTAAACTCATTCGATAGTCACTTCATTTTAGTTTTCTGTTTTTAAAATTATACTTAGACTCCTAATTTCTTTAATATATTTTACGTGTCTTAACAAACACGGGTGGATTTTTAATCCATTTGAAAAAAAAACATCGAATCAAAATAAAATAGTTCAAAACCTAGTTAATTATAAAATAAGATATGAAATTGAAAAGAACTTCATTTTTTATCTACACTGCACCTAGCTAAAAGTACCAAGATATTTTGAGGGCTGTGGACAGTGATTTGAATAATTGAAATTAAAAACTAATAGATTGTAAATATCTTAAGAATCTTGGATAACGTCCAAATATCTTTTCCACATAGTATTTGTTTATAAATATCATCCTGATTTCATTTCATGTCCAATCCAATTGAATTTTTCTAGGTTAATTTTTTAATCAAGGTGGTTAATTAACTCAACCTAAGTTTTATTTCCATCTATATTTAGTTCAGCGTGGAATTTGGTATTATGAGATGTCCTTCCATTTAGGATAAGGTTTGAGCTCCACTGCATATATTAAGTTTGCCACCTTTCACTCTATCTACTTTTTATTTTCTTTTTAAGAGTCGTGCCAAAATCTATTGTCAATTTGATGGTAAAAATAATTAGTACAAGTCTATCCAACGAGTTTTTCAATAAAATAGGACAAAAAATAAATAAATGAGATAATATATTATGTTACGAACTCAAAATGTAACCTAACACATAGACAAACTCTCGAGGATCATGTGGTTTAGGGTTCAAGTCCCAATCCTATAGTTCGAGGATGGGAAGTCTAGCTACTTGTAATCGAGACGAAACAGTAGTTGCTAGTTCATTCTTCCTGGGCATTAGTATGATTCCATTTAATTATTAATAATTTATTTTTTAAAAATATTTTAATTACTAATATCATAATTTTGTGACAACTATATATATATTTTTAGAAATTGTGACAACTATCATTTATTCCGGATATAAAAGTTTGTTTTATATCCTTAATTTTGAATATCGTAACAAATTTTAATTTTTGAACTATAATTTTAAAATCATTTACCTTCTCCAACTCCAAGATGTGATGAGTTGACATGGAAATATTTTTACAAAGTATATTATAGGACAAATAAACCAAAATTTTCATTACCAAAAAGTTTAAGTAATTTTTTTTTTGAGAAATTGTATAAACCATCCAGAAGTATGACCATTGTCGTAATTACATTCCTAAGACTCTCAATGATAAAAATAACCTTAAACTTTTATAAGTTAAAAATTTATACATTTACAAAAACGAGTATAATTCAGTGGTGATTACACATAAATTTATTTTTTTAAGAATTTAATTTTTTAAAATGAAAAGTTTAGAGGTACAATTTTGTCACATAGTGACGGTTTATTTTTGCACTTAAAAATTTAAAAATTTGGAGAGATAGTTATAACAATCATTTTACTTTAGGGGTGCATTTTCATCCTGGTAAAAGTTTAACCGTTTAATCTTTACCTTAAAAATTCGAAGTGTAATTGTGACAAGCATAAAGTGCGTGGGTTGTGCACTTTACCCAATTTTTTAACTCAGAAAATTTGATTGGTCAAAAAGTCACTTATAATTCAACAAAAAATGGGTCCCACACTGTCGGCCGTTGGACTATTGACATGTCATTGTATTCAAGTCACTGGCCGTTGCACCCTTTCCATATTGACCACTAGGTTTTCGTTTCTTTTCTTTTTTTTTTTTAATATGGATTTTTTGCTTTATTTGTTTTTTTATTTTTTTAAAAGCCGTCCAGGTTATTTGGATTTTTTATTGTTTTTTAAATATAATTAAAACACGTAAGTTTATCTATTCCTTTCTTTTTTTTAATTACACTTGCAAATAAAATATATATATTTAACTTTTTATGATTGACTGGTATGGAAGAATATTACTCAGTCCCATATATTAAATTATAACATCAATAATTAAAAATTAAAAAAATTAAAGTTAAATAAGGATATTAAATTTTATTGATGGTCGACATTTTCACATATCTATAAATTTAAAATCGACATTAAGATGAATCAATATTTTTCATAGTCTCACCAAAAAAAAATACACATATATATATCAACAAATTATCAATGGTATATAACATAGTATTAATATTAATTGATAAAAAACATATTAATATTAATAATCTTTAACTTATTTAAAATCGACATTGAGATAAATCAACATTTTTCATAGTCTCACAAAAAAATACACATACATATATCAACAAATTACCACTGATGTATAACATAGTATTAATATTAATTGATCAAAAACATATTAATATTAATAATTTTTAACTTATTTAAAATGTTTAAATGTTTCCGACAGTAATTGACATATACTTTTTTCCTCTAGGTTGAAGGTTGGATTCTCATGTATAAATTGTTATATTAAAAAAATATTTATTATACAATTTTTTATTTTTACGATTTTTCAGGAATGTCCACATTTTTTCAATATTTCACACATTTTCATAAAATTTAGAAAGGAAAGTTCGTATAAACATTTAAAATACTGCTTGTAATTGGAGTACAATTCAAGTGATAGATACCAACAAATTTCCTCATGGGTTGTAGAGAATCTTATCCCATTTTTATTTATATAAAAAAAAAGGTACAAAATAAACATGGTAGATGACGTCGCCGCAAGAATGATGAAATTTATCTTTAAAAGTTCAAATGTTCCTAAAATAATAAATCTGAAAGTTCGTGGTAACATTGAACTTTGTAGCGATTACACTTCTTTTCTTTCACTGAATTTTTTCTTCCCATATCAATTATCAAGTAACTCATATTTCTCCCAAGTTTTCAGAACTAGCACGAAAGTTCCAAGAGTCTTCCAACTGTAACTCCGTTATCTGAAGCTGGAAGTTTCAGAAGCTGAGGAAATGATTTGGGAGAGGCTAGAGATCTCAGGCACAAACTGAATTTAACACACTTTTCACATTAATTATTTTCATCTTCACAGAATTTTCCCGGAAAATTTTGGTTTCCGGAGCTGATTTAAGCTAGCAGATCGATTACCAAAACCTATTATGTACATATTGAAAATCGAAATCTTCCCCGCGTCGATTCTGAGCAAGCAAGCGAAGAACAGAGTTGCAGAAATATCGCTTTTCCTTTGCTCGATCGAACTAGGATAATAATCAAACCAAGCAATTGGAAATTGCTCAAGAACTTTAGTACTGGAGATAATTCTACCATAACTTATATGGCCTAGAGAATTGGAAGATGATTTTTCACAGTGATAGATTGAAAATATTAAGGAATTCGGTTCTCTATGGCGGTATCTAAATCCGGAAATCGATGAATTTGAACCAACTGGAACTGCTGGAAGTCTTCGAACTTTCTTCAGCCTGTTTCGAGCAGGACGACGACAAAGAAGCCATTACATCGCCTTCGTCCTCTGATTTTCTAGGGCACAGAAAGAAGTTTCTAGATCCCAAGGCTATTAGCTTCTCCTCCTTATTCAAACCTGAGATACAAAATCATTACCTCGTTAGAATCGCCCCGCGAATTTCAGAACAATGGATAAAAACAATCACAGTGGAAGGACGTTATGAGAATTGATCGATCGCTTACTTTCTAAGCTGAATTGCGAATAATGGAGGTCGAAGGTGGAGGGATCTGTAGTCGGCAAAATCGGCCGACGGCCTTCCTTCAAGTATTGGCGTACGGTCGCCGCCACAAGATCAGCGACAGTCATCTCCGGCGACACGATTACCTGTACTGGCCCTACGCTCCCCTGAATCGTCACGTTGAGGAGCAATTTCGTCATCTTCGGCCGTCCATCCAGCGACGGCGCCGATATACCTAGATTCTTGAAGGACGATAACTCCGGATCTGTCTTCGGTCGCCGAAGCATAGTCGTCGTCTTCGTCGAACTTTCCCCATGGAACGACGACGATTTCTCAGTAAGCTTCCCCTTCCGATTCTTATCCTCTGCCCCCTTCCGGTAGGACCTCGGATTCGGCATCGTCCCTATATACAAATCGCCTATATAAAGATCGAACGAGGAACTCTCAAATTTCCCGTCGCCGGCAGCTATTATACCCTAATTTTACGATGGCGATGAATCGGAATCGGAATCGGAGCAGGGAATGAGAAAAACGTTTGAAAGAAAGCAGAAGCGGCCGTGAAGATGACGAAGTGAGGCGCATTGGGAATTTATACTGGGCGAGAACGCGATAACGTGGACAAAATTTTGGGAAACCGATAGGAATATTCTCGTGACGAGGACGGGCTATAGCCGGTTCCTTGAGGAAGTTGGACTGGGTTGGGAATTCAACGTTGGGCGGCGTGCCATGCCCTTCCTCTGTAATTACTGATCGGATATGGACAACCGGCTATTACCGGTGGACAATTTGCTTGATTGCCTTGCCTTGCCTTTCCTTTTACTTTCTTTTTTGTTTTTTAAGGCATTTCCTTTTACTTTCGTGTAGGCACACACTTCATTGGCGAGTACCTGAATTATTTTCGAAACGGTGTCACACGCATTTATCCATTTTCTTTTTCTCCAGATAATGTTGCGGTTAATCTTTTAAATAAATTTTAATTTGATTATTAAATCTTTTAAAATTCTAAATTTCATAATATAAATTTATTTCAATCTTTTATCGATTAAACTTGACACACCCGTCAACAAATTTCATTTCTTTTGAGTGAGATATTCACGTGTCTAAATATATTAACAAATCAATAATTTAATGACACTTGATTTTCTCTAAACATTTTTAGTTAATTATTTAATTGATAAATTTTAATAAATCTTATTTAGATGGACTCATTGATATATAATTGTTTTTTTTAATTCAATTAACATGTGAAAGTGTGAGTTTGAATATCTTTCCTTTTGATCAAACATATATACCATTTGCTTAGGTTTCCATATGGATAGAATTAATAACTAACTAACGAGCATAGGGAGGAATAATGTTTATTAAGAAGGGATAATCTTCCTTACAACATAATTTAATACATATTATTAACAGTTTCACAACATTTTTTTTCCTTTTAAATTATAGTATAAGTGTAATCTTTCTAAATGAGTTCAATTATCTATTACATTTATGTTTGAATTTATAAAATTATAAACTTGTCTGTTATATTTGGAAATACATTTATAGTTTCATGCTATGTATTATGAATGCATCTTAAAATTGTGTGATGTAATTTAATCACACATAATTTGGTACATTAAATATCATTTTATAACCATTTTGTTTTTGCTTTTAAATTTTAGTTCATAAAGATTACTTCTATTTATATTTTTATTTATTTTGATAACTACTATTTAAAAACATTGTCATAATATAAGTCATCTTTATTTAACTAAAAAGAAACAAGTTTTTAAAACGTGTTTTTATTTTGAAATTTGACAACAAAAAAAAAATTAAATGTGTTTTAAACAATATATAAACTATTATGAGAGAGCAAACCTAATCTATAAAAACATAAAACTAAAATGAAATATTTATCTAACAGAGCTTAAAATTTTGTTGTCTCTCATTTATGATAGAGACATAAAAATAAAAATAATATAATGAAAAATTTAAAAGTAGAAGGATATGAATACAATTTAACCGATAAATGTGAAAGTCTTGAAAATTAAATGTAAAATGACAAAAAACAAAAAAAAGGAAAAAAGAAGAAGACAATAAATAGTCATAAAGTAGAGTGGTTACACACAAAACGCAAGTTGAGATTCGGTTGCCGTATGAGTAGGGGCCCTCATGCAGACAAGTATAGAATACATGTTTGGCGGCTATTGTTGTTATTAGTTTATTTATTCAGTGAATTTCGCAACCCCGAAATTAATGACCACATAATTCAATTAATTTGGATTTAAATATTAGTTTGGTTTATCAATTTTATTTTACTTTAGTCTCTATTTTTTAGATCGTCTATATTGGTCGCTATAATTTTAATATTTTTTATCAGTTATAGTATTTCTCTCCATTGTAATTTTAATACGATACTTCGCTTATCGAATTTATTAAAATATAATAACAAATTTAGATTCAAAAGTTTCATATTAAAATAATGTGAAAAAGGACTAAATTGATCACTTTTTAAAAGTCGTTTTAAAATAAGGATGACCAAAATGAACGAAGATAGATGAAAGCTTCAAATATTTTTGAATCTCTATCTTGAACTAAAAAAGATAATTGTGTCACTATGTCACGGGGTGATCACGTGCTTTGCCATTCCTGTCGAGCTTGCAAATAATTGCTTCCCAATTCCCACTCTGTCAATCGGATTGTGGATGTGAAGAATGAGATATCAGACCAATCATTTTTTTAGATAGAATTTTCAGCCTTCACAATATTGATGATATCCAAGCCTTTTTATTTACTTGGTTATCCATTTGAAAAATTGACTGCAGTCCGTTTTCTCGACTTTTTTTTTCTCTTTTTCTTTTTTCAATAATATAACGTAAATTACAAAAATTAACGGTTGAAAATGTTAAAACTTTTTTTGGTGTTTTTTCATATCGATCTTTTTTGAGTAACTATTGGTCATATTGTTTGAAAAGTTGTAATTTACTTTAGTATTTTGTTTCTTTAACATTTTTTAATCATACCATGGTGAATAAGCATGAACCACATTATATTTACTGAGTTGATGAAAATTTAGATGATTAATTAGGCATTTAAATGAAAAAATATATATATATCTACCAATTTCTTATAAATTTGGAAGAAGAAATTACAATTTTTTTCTTAGATAACCTCATTCTTTCTCTAAATTGTTACTAATTCACTAATTATCATGTATAAGATTATCATCAACCATTTTATATGCACATGTCACAAATATATGATCAGAGCATGTTAAAAGGCCGTATAAAGTGACTAAATTGAAAAAAAAAACACTCAAATATTAAGAACTCCTTTTTTTTTTTGACAGACATTAAGAATTTTTTCGTGTATTAAATAGTAACCATCATGGTCGGACAAGATTATAATGATAACAATAATACAGTGATAATTGACATATATCTTTAATAGGTTGTGAGTTCGATCCTCACCCTTACGTTGTAGTAAAAAAAAAAGATAGGGAGTTATTCGAAAAAAATTCACATAAGTAGGAGGTGAAAATTCAAAGTGTTAATTTATAAAATAATAAGGTTATTAATGCTACACCTCATCAATTTATGAATTCAAATGAAGAGAAAAAAAAACGAGCAATTGGAATTGCAATAATTGAGATTTTAAAAATAAAATAGTAATATGTAAAATTACATATGTGCCCTATTATTGTTGCTTTCGATTCTCTCCAAATGGAGGGGTCTTTCAGTTTCAGACATACATAATGGTGGATGTGAATGGGAAGAAGTAAAAGGGCAAAAACGTGAGAAATTTCAAACAATTCGGCAGAAATATGAAAGATTTGAAATCTTTTGCTTCTTTTGATAACCATTTTATTTGTAGTTTACTTATAAAAAATTTTTAGTTTTAGTTTTTTTAAATAAAACAGTAGTTAATTTTTAAAAATGTATACAATAATACCTTGAAAGGAAAAATAAACAAATTTGGTTTGATTTTGAAACCGCTTAGTCTAAACTAATAAATAAATAAGTAGAGAAATAGTCATGGTGTCATTTTCACGTATATCAAAAGAAAAAAAAAACCATTAGATTTCTACCTATATATTGTTGAACTAAAAAGGTTCCTTCATACATAAAAATCATTACTACCACATAATAATACACGTATCTATAAAATGGCTATATTTTCAAATTAAAATAGTACTACTTATTCTCATTCAAGTCTTAAAATATAGGCGAAATATACCAAATAATTAATAATTTTTAAAGTAATTTATTTTTAATATTCAATAGGTAGGAGTGAGTGATCGAACTCACAATCTCTCGATTTGAGATATATACCAATTAGAGCTATGCTCGCTTTGGCAAAATAATTTTTAATTTGATCCTCACTTTTTAAAGTTATCAAATTTGTCATTAATATTAAAAACTTTAAACTTAGTAATTTCGTAAAAATGTATATTAAATTTTGTTGGCATAATGTTTATGTGTCGTCAAATTATATTGTTTTAGTAACATAGTTGACACATGAACATGTCACCTAGAAAAATAGATTTTCTTTAAGGATGAGTTATACTTTAACAATTAACTAAAAGGTTCTTGTGGGTCAATTTTTAGCATTCGGGATATTCACATGTATAAATATATTAATAAAGCAATAATTTAACAATGCTATCAACTTTCTTGTACTTAAAAACAAAAAGCATGACTTTCTATCAACAAAATTTAACAATTATTTGTTCAAATAAAAATTTAATAATTTCAACCTTAGTATAACTCAATTTAACGCATATAAGAGTTCGAATTTCAGTCTATATGGTATTGAAAAATAAGATTTAATTTATTTATTTTCCTATAAAGTGACATAACTTATAAAAAAATTAAAAATGTTATGAGTTTAAATCTCCACTAAAATACAAAATTTAATTTAATTGTTTTTTTTATAAAGTACCATTCAGAAGGATGCCTCGAGTAACATTATTTCAGTAAATAGCAGAATCATGGATAGGGAACTATACTAGGGACCTACCTAAACATTCTCTATCATTTTTAATATGTTAAAAGAGTAAAATTGAGAATTTAAAAAGATAAAAATAGTGTATTTAAAAGAGATATACAAATTTCCATATTTCAGACAAAAATATAAAATGCAACTATAACCATTTTATTTGAGAGGGAGGGTCCAATCAAACGTCCAGACAAGAAATGAAATTTCAAAGTAATTTCGTGAATATGGACTATTTGTCTGCAAGAATTGCCACGTGGTGGGAAACGGTTGGACCACACGTACGACCAATGATCGTGTCGCTTTGATATTGATGTTCGAAACATGGAAATTTGATAAAATATTTATTACTGTCTGATCCCTCTGAACCTCAAATCAGAGATCTCTAGTCCCCTGCGACCGGGTCGGGTCGGGGACCAGACGTGGGTCTTAAAAGTTTTACATCCACATCTATTTTAATTTTCCAAACGCTTTTATATATTTTATTTTGGTGATTTACAGTAATACTAGGAGGAAAAGGCCCGTAGGGTGTCGAGAGCGAGTATACTCCCCTCTAATCTTTCTCATATAAAAGGGTGGAGTCAAATCATTCCAAAAAATACGTAATATTTTGTGTTTAACTACTAGCTCTCTACTTATGCTCCATAACCTTATCGGTTATAACTTAAGTTTCATAATGCATTTAACTGAATACCACATCAATTCTAGGTTATGATAGGGAGGTACTAGTTTGGATCTGCAAGACTCCTCAACCAATGTTACACTGTCACATCTTTATTTACGTTTTAAAATATAGTTAATTTTTTTTAATCTAAACCCAACTTGTCACATATGAGTTTGAAAAGATAGATAACCAAAAAAACACACACAAATGAAAGTCAGATCTATATAAACTAAAAATAAAATATAAAATTGTTATTAAATTAAGGCTATAAGGTAATATATCATCTTAAAATATTAACATTTTCTGAACATATGCGCACTTAATTAATGATTTTTGTAAGCATCCGGTGAAGGTTTCAAATAATTATAAAACAAACAAAATTAACAAAATTGTTAGCAAGCAAATATGAAATTTATGTTTCTAGAAAAAACAATTAGAAAAACAAATTTGTCAAATGAGTAGGTAATTAGTTTTCTATTCTAAAAGTATTTACAGGAAAAAATTGTCTCATTAGCTTAAAAAATATGATTCTTCCATTGATACTATGATGTCCAGATATTTTAGGTATTAAATTTTGACCAATCATGAATTATAAAAAATATTTTCAGCATTATCATATATGCATTTTTTTAAGATGAACTTTGATTTACTTTTAGTATGAGGAACATTTTTCTTTTTAGAAGTTAAAAAAGTAAAAATATATTTATAAATAGGTTGTATTCATGTTAGTAGTAAATTGAAATTCGTAATTTATTAAAACTTTAGAGGTCAAAATAATTTTTTTTGACAAGAAAGAACAAAAAAAAAGTAAATGTTCCCCTTAAACAATCGAAATTTTTAGAATATGACAACTTTTTTAAGAAAACATAGTTGAAATTTGACAGTTCTAAAATGTGTTTTCTCTGATCAACTATTCATTTGAAGGAATAAAAAAAACTTTGTTTAAATTAATATTATTTTCATAAAATTTAAAAATTTCTACTATATTTAAAATTACATATTTATTTATGCTATTTGTTATATACCTAAATAAATGTCACATCTTCAAGCAAAATTGTCATGATTTTCACGTGATAAAATTATTAAAAGGATGAGAACACCGACTTTTTATAGGGCGATGGAATAATTACTGGTAGAAAAATAAAATATATAAAATAAGAAACGGCAAGCACCAATTATTTTAATTAGAAAAAAGTTTTTATGCCTTTGAATTTGGAAAGTTTGGTAATTTGAGAATTGATAACACTTTCAATTTAGATTTTATTTTTCAAAATTCAATTTTTTTCACTGACATTTTCTTATTTAGTCTTCGGTTCTTAAAAATATTAAAATAAAAATAATAGCTTAAATCATATTTTGGTGTTGGAATATTTAGGTTTGCTCTGTATGAACTTCCAAAATGTCTATTTTAACTTTTGAATTTTTGAACTTTCGAACGACTATGACACTTGAATTTTCATGATTTCTAATTTAGTCCATAATTTAGAAATTTATTATATTATTTTTTCATTTAAAATTTACTTACCTAGTACTCATTTTCAACATATGTAGTCTATCTACTCAAAGTAGTATTATTAATTTATTAAAATCAAAATAAGGACCCATACCAAAATGATTACTATTTTAAATATGAATGATCAAAATAAACATTTTCAAAGTTTAAGAACAAAATGGAACAAACCGAGTATAACTCAAGTGGTTAAGACGCATATCTCTAATCAGAAGGTCATGGGTTCGAACCCCCACCTTCACATACGAATTAAACGAAGTTGAAGTTGTCAAATATTTGAACTATTTAAAATAATAATTAGGTCGACTTGATTAATTAATTTATAATAAATAAAGAAAATTTATGGTACTATGAGCACAATATGCATGTCCACTAATTATTTTAAGTTAGACTTTTTTGAAAAGATTCGAATCCCGACGTTGCTTTCGTTATTATAATAATTATTTTCACTGTTATAAAGTTGCGTAGGCTAAAGTTCACTAAAATAATAGTGAATTATGAATAAATATCGGACGATCTTTTCAATAAAAAATTTATTTCTAAATCAAAGTTGAGAATTGAGATTGGTTGGGAAAGAAAATAGTGAATTGAACACCAACGTCGGCTCAGCTGAATTGGGGGTTGTCTAGTGAAGGCATAACTTATGTGGTTGATGTGGGCCAATGTTCAATTTTCTTTTGTCTTCTTCTTTTTTATTTTCAAGGTTCAAAGAATATGGGAATTCCGCTGCTCTTAACTTTTTCAATTTTGACACGTTATGCTAACTGGAACTAAGAAGCTATCATTTGAGGTAGATATGGTCTGATAAATGTAATTAAACTTAAAACTATCTATAAACTTAGTCGTGACACGAAAGAGTTGTTTATTCCAAAATCCTAACCAAGATCCAGAGGTCAAAGAAGCTTGAACGGGTCGCACTAAGAATTGATGATAGCTAGTCAAGTAGATAAAACCGATGCATTTACACTAATCTAGCACGCCACGCCCCAATATCACAATGTTATTTGTGACACTGCCCGTTCATAACTCTGTCAGACTGGCTGCGGCGTCTTAACGAGTCACAACAACTGACAGTTGTGCAGTTTTGGCTGCTGGCCACCATAATTGGGTTGATGTTCTAACAAGTTGTCAGTCAATACACAATGTTGGAAATTGGAATAGTATTTTTTTTTTCTACAAAGGCTGTCTTTTTTCCCCCTCAAAATGATTCTTTTGGAAAGACAATGATCCAAATAGTAGATTCAATCAGCAGCCATGTCAGCAAGAATATCAGTTAAGCAGTTCATTTTTGACACACTGGAGAAGAAGCTTCCTGCTTTTCAACAGTTGAATATTCAGCAAATATTTTGGTACAATTTTTTCCAGTTTTAGATAAAACAATACATAGTAATAAGAAAGATAAAAATCTACCATTTTTTTGTATTGTCTTCCACCTCCATTGTTACTTGTCCGCCAACTCCAACCTGCTGACTCCTGCAATTAAACCAATATTTAATCACGAGAGTGATAATTCAAGGAGAGTAGGAAACTGTCACTATCAGTTTCCTTCCTCTGACCATTTTTTTTTTCCTCACATGTACAACATCATGTTAAACTACTAGATCATAATCTTACACATTGAATTCAGTTTTCAATTTGCAGACTAAAAATCAAAAACTAAAAGCCAACAGAAATGATTGAACAACACTATAATTATTTTGATATTGAAAACCATACAAGAGAGAGAGAGAGATTGTCAAGCTCATAAAAAGATGGGCAATAACTAGAAACATACAAGTTTATCATAAAAGCATCCCCATGTCATGTACATTTAAAGAAATACAACCAATCCAATGTAGCTCTTGCAAAATTACTTCTCAGCGAAGGTTTTACAACAGGTTATCTTTTGGTAGTCTCTGCATATGACTCCAAATCATCTAATGGTGTGTGCCAAGACAGTATGCTGTATCGATTCCCTACTGTTTCGGAGAGCTGGTTGTTACACACTGCCGAGTGGTCCAGATTTAATGATTTGGAATGACATGATTGAGATTCAGCCATGGGACGCAGCAGCGATCTCTTTCGACTTGGGTGAATTCTGGATTGGTTCTGCCATTTTGATGGTATAATGGCGGCCTTCAAGCTTCCCTTTGAACTTGGCGTTCTTGGAAAACTAACCGAATGAAATGATTCTAAGCAGTAATCATGGCTAGCACACGATGAGGGTGACCTACCCTTTGTCCAAGGCAAAATGGATTGAATCAATCTCGATGGAACCTGCAAAGCAAGGTGAAGGGAAACGGTCATGATTGAAGAGACATGAAAAGAATACAAAAAAATTAAGAACTGACCCCTGAAACAAGAGTACTAGAAGCAAAATGCAGCGAAGCTGTAGAAAATGGTGAATCTCTTGGCTTTTTTGGCTTCTGGTCCTTCGATAGGTCCCGATCGGCTGAAACAGAGCCAAAACTGGATGGTGGAGCATCATCCACGTCGTCGTTGTCGTCGTCTTCTTCTTCTTCTTCTTCTTCTTCTTCAGCTCCCTCTTCAACTGAAGCCTTTTTGTCTTGGTTGGTCGATGAAGGAACATCTTCATCAAGCAAATCCATCTCCACCTTCTTCTCTTCTTCCTTCTCTTTCCTTTTCAGTTCCTCTTCCATTTCCTCAATGGCCTCTTCCAGACAAATTTCAGCTTCTATCAGTTCAAGTTCTTTTTCAATAAGCTGCTTCTTCATCTCACTATCTTTCTTTTTCTCGTCAGCCCATTTCTCAAATTTTTCGAGTCTTGATTTCAATCCATTTTCCAGGCCAGATACAAGCCGCATCCAAATATTTTCCTTCTTTTCAGTTACCCCTTTACCATAGAACTCATCAAAGCCAAGTGGTAAAAACTCAACCTTCTCTGGATCTATATCTTCTCCTTCTTTCAGCGGTGGCTGCCAAAATAAGCGAACCCCATACTCCTCATCCTCAACATAATTGATTAATCGTCCTGTTGGTGTGTGTAGGATGAGAGGATCTTCAGTGTATACGAGCCTTGATGGATCTTCAGGATCAGGCTCTGGTTCCTTGTTGACGAGAATAAACTCGGGAGTATGATCTGTGGGGCAAATGTAGCTTAATATAAACCAGCATAAAAGCACTCTCTCATTGAATTTAAAAAAGAAAAGAATAGAAAGGACAGGCCAAGCCAAATAATATGCACACATTTTCAAACAACATCATCTAACTGATTAAGTTCAGAAAGTGCTTTCTCGGAGGCTGTGATCGCAACTGCTGGTTCGACAAGCCAAGTTCTTTGGTGGGTTTCAATAATCTGAGCTTGTCCCGGACTCAACACTCAAGACAAACAGAGGCAGGGTTTTCATCTGAGCTATAAAAAGTTGTTCATTGTTACCTGGTAATGTAGTTTTAGCTTCTAGATTTTCTTGCTATTTTGTGACAATTAAGGATATCTAGTATTCTATAAATAAACTCAGAAGAATTTGAGGGGATTCTGCAGTTAAAGATATATCATCGGTATAATCTTATCAAAATCAATCAATATTCATAAGTAATCACGCTCAAAACAAAAAGGGTGTGGTTCTTTGTATTTTATCTCCCCTCTTCCAATATTTCTATCATTTCTCTTGGCGAGTAGCTCCCGGTGCAACAGTAGAGGATAATTTCATAGGGAGTGACGTCGTTTCTTAACACACAGAAAAAATGTTTGCAAGTATCAGATAAGGAGAAATAGTTGGTTATGCACTATACCACCACGCGCAGGTGTATAAACAGCAGAAAGATGCAGACTAATACTTGAAAGCTTCTATTTCAAAGAGTAGGTGGAGAATCCTGTCATTGCTAGCTATCCAGACGTACCTTGTGACCACCAGTATTCAAGTTCTGCAGGCATTGGTAATCTCAGTGGAGCTTTATAAAAAGAGTTTAACCACATTTCTCTCTCTGTGTCTACCTCGTGCGCGTATGTTTTCCAATAATCAGGGACCTGGAAAGCATATACATATATGTATTCAATTAATAGTTTCATTGAATTAATAGTTTCACAGTGATGTGGAAAAAAAATAAGTCAACCTACTTCGTAAAACTGGTTGATGAAGCCCGGCGCCATCCACGTATCTTCTTCCTCGTAGAAATAGGGATGCTGAGGGTCACTATATGGACCCCTCTCTTCTCTAACCACTATGTAGATAAAGTAAAACCCAAGTCATAAATGAAAGAAATATCATCTAACGATAATTGAGTGACTATGGTATCCACTGACCGTTGAAAATGCTAAGTCATTTCACATTTGTGTCTATTACTGAATGACTAACATAATATCTGTGTTTATAGGAATCCTAATCAAGTTGACCCAAGTTTTAGACCTAAACTACCATGGAGAAGATGAGAAGGCAGAGTTCAGTGTTTATGAGAAATGGGCTTAGGATGACAGCCCAAAGATGACTTAACAAAAAGACAAATAAAAATATATTAGATATGCCAAATATATTAATTGGCCAATCATATGGAGTACTAGATCACGACCAACCAAAAGTATTTACCATATTAGTTACAATCTAGATTTCTAAACATGCTTTACGAACTTGAGAATAAAAATGACCCCTCCCCTAAGTACATTATTAACAGTTCAAGGGGCATACTTCCATCAGGTTTGTTGACAAACATTCGAGCCTTTCCAGCAGCAACTTCCGCTAAGCCTGCATGAAGCTGGAAAACGACAGTGTAAGAGAAATATCTTACTGAGGTAAACATTAAGACATATCAATATAATACCGCTGCAGTGTCCTCATCACATCCAGTAGAATCCTCCAACAGCTCCCCAAAATAGAACCTGCCCTGCTCACTCAGATTATGCAGTCTGATTCATTTACCATATATGATATGGATGTCCGAAAGTGAAATCAGTTGTTCAGTTCAGCACCCAAAAAAGGGTTTAACCTACCCATATTGTGCGCTCATTAACTTCGTATACTCCACATCCATGCATCCTACCGTGCTTCCATTCACCAGCATAACGATACCGACCTTTCTCCCTAGCATGTGATGAAACACATTTAAAAAAAAAATCTCTCTTTTATTTATCCAAAAAGAATGCTTAAATTATTTTATCAATTTATATCTATAAGAGTAATAATGCACGTGGCAGATAACTATTAGCAGCTAATCACTTTTGGCTGTGCAGGCATTTGTGCAAAGACCACACTCCATGCAATGGTAATACAAACTAAAGGAGAAAAGGGGGGGAAATAAAGAAAGTTATATTGGTGATGAATGGTTAAGTTTATATGATAAAAGAACTAAGAACTTACGGTTTCTCTCCAAAATGTTTGATCCATTCGTCTCTCTCATAAAAAGGAATCTCGTAATTTCCTCCAGCCAGACGGATGCTATCTTCAATATCCATCTCCAGCCACTCTCTGTCTTCTGGGGTCATATAATCTCTAGAGATTATTTTCCCTTCAGCACGCATCTGTTTTTCAAGCCTATAAAATTTGCAGAGAACTACTTAGTTCACATCTTTTGAAGAGATTACTGCTTCTTTTCCATCTGTCAGTTACTGCTTTAAACACATTACTGGAAATAAAAAACACAATGCAACTTACTCGGAACCGGGCACAGGTTCTATGTCAGGAATATCAACCTCAACCACTCCGTGACCCTCCATATTGTTCTGAAGCCATTCACCTTCATACCTACAAAGATGGAGATGCTTCAAGTATTAGTCAATAGACAACAAATCTAAAGTATGCATGCAGTTGGACCAGCAAAACATATGATAGTCACAACGAGGACATCATTAACAATAACGTTAATTTTTATGTAACAACGTTCTTAATACAAAAGTAAATATTAATTATTGTGAGATAGAAAAGCAACAGGATACGAGAAAATAATGTTTTTAGATGCTGATAAAGAAAATTAGCTTTAAAAGAACACAACACTGAATAGGTTGAATATACCTAAGCCACAACGGGATTTTAGACAATCTAGAGTCTTGCCAGTTAATGATTAAATGACTCATTTTTTTCCGAGAGAGTAAACTTTCATTAATAAAATATGAAAAGTGACAAAAAGGGGAACGCCCGACAAAGAGGATACACCAATTGGAAGTTACAAAAACAGCTAAGTCAAGTAAATCTCTACAAGTACCATTCAGGATTCTTCTGCTCCTCTCCATTCAATCTCACAGCCTTAATATAGGGTCATTTCCCCACAGGATCTATGGTTTCTTTTGGGGACTAAATAAGCTCATATTCTCTAAAGAAAGGGGTTAAAATTAGTTCACATCGATGAACACTATTTATAGATAGGACTGATTAATTGGTTTTTTTATTCCTAATGAGAAACTAACTTTCAATAAGAAGATGAAAGAACAAAATGGATCATTAGTTAAAATTGCGGTTCATCGTGATTTATTACCCTTTTATCTCTAAGACTAAGAGACAAAGACCTTAACGGCTGAAACACTGTCCTCCCCTTTAGCAACAAATGCACTTAAATTGTTAACATCAACAATCTTTTGCATTGTTTCAATTATTGATAAAACTGACATGAAATTCAGTACATCTTCCTCAAATTCTCCATAAGGTGCCTCTTTTTTTTTAACTATTAATGAAGAACCAACTGAAATCATAAAAACATATTTAAGACATCAATCCTGAAATAAAATCACCTAGTTGTGCCTTGTAAAAAAAAAAAAAAAAAAGATTGCATTTTTTCTTTCACAAGTTTCAGTTGGACAACTAGAATGAACCCTTGATGTGTTTAACCCTGATATTCACATCAGAGATATGATAACGTACAGACCGACCTGACGAGCCCCAGTTCAGCAACGTAAACACCTTTCCCATGAGCCAAATCATCCCAAACAGTTCCTTCATACCTTGATCAAGCAAAAGCAGAAATTCAAACCATGGACATTCAAACATATCAGAGCACAAGAAATACAGAGTATTAAAAGAAATTAAGAACGTTTATCAGTAAATAGATTCTCCTGCCAAATGCTCGACTACTTGAAGAGGAGCTAGATTTTGAATAATGTCTCCAAAATTGTGATAAAACCAAATGAAGGGGAGCTTTTCAAGCAAATTACAAAACAGCAAATGGAAAATTCAGGGGATAGAAAAGACATACGAGCTTCCATCAGGGAAAATGTAGCTGACCCATCTGAGAAATTCCTCAATCCTGTCCAATTCTTCAATCACTGCTTTTGGACTTGATATATCGTAATGGTTATCGGGAATTGCTGGGTAAGGTTTCCGGTAGGGCACGTAAAATGGTGCAATTGGTGGATCTTTCCCGGCCGCAACCTCATCTCTCACAATCTCCCAATCCTCCTCATCCGCCCAAATTGGGTCCCAACCAGGCTTCGTCATTTCCAATGGAGCATCCATCCAAAGCTCCTGCAAATCCTCCTCCCTCCAATTCTCAGGGTCCTCAGGAAAATCGAAAAGGTCTTCATGATACACATAGTTCTCGTCCTCTTCTTCTTGCTGCCTCCTCATTCGCTTGCCGTCGAGAATTTGACTAAACCGTCGAATGTTCACTTCCGGAGTGTTATCCGACTCCGGCGGCTCCTCTCCCGGCCGAGTATAAACAAGTGGCTCATCCACTTCGTCGTCGTAGTCTGATGAACCGTCGGAGTCGTACTCGGATTCTGAGCTATCTGAAGACGAACTCTGGGCATCCAGATTTTGTGCATTTTGCCTGCTTTCTTGTTCTTCTTCTTCCTGCTGAGAGGCAATGGTTGCACTTGAGTCGTCCTCCGCCATTGTAATTGCTTGTTAAGGAGTTACAGGAGAGAATTTGGAGGAAGAAGAAGATAAGGTGGGAACTGAGAAGAACTACGATTATGACAAAGTTGAGCAACAGCGACTACAGTCTAGACTCTGGAGGGTTGGTCAGTGACTGCGATATTTAATGGGCCGAGTTTCCAAATGATGGGCTGGGCTCACTCTAATTAAGAATATTTATGGACTAGGCTTAACTATCAGATTTGGGCCTTAATTTCGAAATAATCTTATCTGCGCATGGCCTAGCCCAGCTAATTAAAAATCAGTCATAAATGAGCCTGGATTCTTTTAAAATATAATTTTTTTCTAGTACATGTCAATTTGCTTTGACATTTTAAAGTATCATAATAACTGACATTTATCGAAGGCAATTAAAAAAAAAACCTAATCTAAATTTTAGAAATCTTGAGTTATAAATATTTACGAAACGAAATATTGCATGGACTGAAATATCAAGTACAATATAACTCGTCGAACATAGTGTAATTGACATATACCCCCAACCAAGAGGTTGTGAGTTCGATCTCCCATCCCTATAAAAAAAAAACAATATGACTCACTTATTTTTTTTAATGAAGTCTAGTCATTCTTTTTTGACTCACTTATTTTTTCTTTTTCTTTTTTTTTTAAAGTCTATTTTTTTGGAGTGCTGTCCATGGTTTGAATTTGTACATGATTGATTTAATTAGGCTAATTATAGGGTCTCATCCCTAATATTTGAATAAAAAATCCCTAATAATATTTGAGTGTGTATATATATATTTTATTTAGTCTTTGTTATTAAAAAAGAAAAAAAAAAGCTGAATTGAGTGCTTTTAACTTTTAATATATCAACGGTTAGGCTAGTCTCACAAGACTCCACAAAGACACGGAAAATTTTCTACTATTGCGGAAGTACCTACACCCTCTATTCACACTTAAAACTATACCTCATTTAAAAATGATGCTCACGTGGGCGAAAATGAATGAGAATAGTGTCTTATACTCCAAAAAAAAAAATTTATGCACTACAAGAATACCATACTATATTTGTACGTGATTATATTTTTATAAATAAAATTATTTAATATTGACTAACCTCACATAACTTTCAATACAATGCTGACTTGGTAATTGTATATAAATTGAAAAAATATTATATTCACTTAGTACTTGAATTTTCAAAAAAGAAAAAAAAAAGAGACACTATAAAATAAATACTAATGGTATAGAAATATTCAAATAAATAAATGTCTATACTTTTTTAAATATAAAAAAAAACTTCAAAACTATATAAATCAGATCAACCACTCTCCTTTTGGGATATCTACCCATTTTAAATTTAAGTTAGAGACTATGGTTTACAATCTCAAATTTTGAATTCTTTATAAAGGAATTGGAATATAACATAAAAAAATTTAATGTCGAAATAATCACGTGGCTTAGGTCAACCAAATGAAAATCTGTCCTAAATGAGTCTGGATTCTTTTTATTTTATTTTCATTTTTATAGCAATCCACCTAATGTAAAAAAATAAAATCCTAAACCTTAAACTCTATAAAATAATATACGTCGTCGGAAATTCAAAGGAGAATCATTGAAAATTAAACTTTACTATGTTTATTTAATTTATTTGTCAAAATATTATCATTTAATTACTAAAAATAATATATTTTAAAATATAATATAATGACATTTTGGAAAGAAAGAAAAAGCATGTTGGAAATTTAGAATTTTTTTTAATAAAACAATAATAATACATGACTTCCGCTGTGAAAAAAAATCTAGGTTTTATTAGAAAAGGAGTCTTGTATTTATGTAGTTTACGCGGATTAATTTTAATTAGAAATTTTATAGATTCTGATCCCTAATGTTGGAAGAAGAAATTTAGTCTTTATTATTTAAATAGCTGTGAACGATTTAACTTTTAATATTTTTCAATTATGATATTTTCTGCCTATACCAACTCTTGGACTAGTCTCACGTTGCCAAAAAACAATGAAAAAAATTTCAGTATTAGAGAGGTAGTTGTTGTTTCTATTAAATGATTTTAACATGGAGAATAGAGAAGGAAAGCCCATTCTTCAAAGATTTCATATCCTAAAAGTTTAGATATGTTTACAATTTGAAAACGTGAATATTTTAATTGTTATCTGTATAAATAACTAACCACCAAGATTTTCTCTAGACGATTTTATTGCAGATATTTATTATTCTGATTTTGTTGGAAGATTTTGATTTTTCCACGAAAGAACACTAACTTGAAAAACCTTAAATATATATATATATTAACTCTGCTACGAATCTACATGTAAGAACATCTGACTAAATGTGTAATCAGGGATGTGCCTTCATTTCAAAATTTTCAAAATAATATGAAAGGTTGCCAAGAAATTCGGAAAATTTTCTCGGAATTACCTACACCTCATTTTTAAGCACAAGGACCCTACAATTTATGATTGCCAAGAAACACCGAAAATTTTATAGTATTACGGAAGAGGCAACCGCTTGACCCTACAACATATTGAAGTGGCTAACATCCACCTCATTTTTAAATGATGTTGACATGAGCAAAAATAAATGAGAATAGTGTCATACTCTAAAAAAAAGTAAAAAACTCCCCTCGAGAAAATTTAGGAGAAGCTTCCCTTAAATTCCTAAGTGGTACAATAATATATAGAAAAGTGTTTTTTTTTATTTGGTATAATTTCCATGTGATCCACATGTCACTAGACCATGCAGGAATTCAGGAAGAGATTCCTCCTGTATCTTCAAGAGGGAAAATTCCCTCTGGAAAAACTCTTCCTGAATTCATACATGGTCCAATAACATATAAACAGGTAGATTTTTTTAACTTCGGAGGAAAGTTTTTTCTAAATAGGATTACCATACTCCATTTATTTACACGTGATTTTATTTTTATAAATAACTTTTTATGCTGATTTCCAAAAAAATACTATAAAATAAATACTAATGATATACAAATATTCAAATAAATAGATAATTATATATTTTTTTAAATATAAAGAAAAAAAGCTCCAATACTATATAAATCAGATCAACCACTTTCGTTTTTTTTTTGGGAGATCTACCCATTTTAAATTTAAGTTAGAGCCTATGTTTTACAATCTCAAATTTGAATTCTTTATAAAGGAATTAAAATATAACATGAAAGATTTAATTTCTTCCAAATGATCTTTTTATCTCACTGAAATATACAAATAAAAAACCTAAAATGAGAAATATGTAGAGCACCAATATCAATCATATGTCACCTAGACTATTTTTACAATTTTTTAAAGGATCACACTGGAAAAAATTAGATACCAATCTCATATTTGTAAAGGATGCTATGGAAAGTCATTTTTCAAATTTTTTTTTTTAAATTAAATAAATAAATAATTTCAACATAACGTCTTCCTCCTCTCTCCCTTTCAAATTCATTCTTCAGCTCACTCTGTTTAAGCTTTGACAGTGACGACCACGGAAAATTGCTATTTCAACAGTTTATGGAACTTCAAATCGCCACATTCTCTGAAAGTTGACCATGAAAAAAGTCCACTATTAAAAAAAATTTCATATCCTAAAATTAAGATACGATTTGAAAATCAGTGATTCAAATCTGGGTGAATCAGTTATCTGTATATATAACTAACAAGAAAGATGGAAAAAAAATTAATGATAAATAAATCAATAAAACTAACCACCAAGATTTTCTCTAGATTCTATGCTGCGATTTTGTTGAAGATATTTCTTAACCGAGAAGAACATCGTGTGTTAATCTGATATGCAACCCACCTTATTTTTTCTTTTTGAGAAATCTAATGGTTCTTCTGTGATTAAGTGGAAGTTTTATGAGTAGAGCATGGAAAAAGAAATGGCTGAAAAATCTCCTCCATCAACGAATGAGAAACAGATGAATGGAGAGGAAATGGAACCGTCCATTTCAACTCCATCTCCGCAGGAGACTAAAAGAAAGAGAACACAGGAAAATGAAACAGATTTAACCAAAAGAACCCATCAGAGACCTCGAAAGAAAATGTACAGACCAAAAGTGATTGGAGAAGGCAGACCTAGAAAGAGCAAAGGACCGAGTATGCCTGCAAAGCATAAACAAGCCTTCTCAAAGCCGAAGACACCCAGACCAGTAACTCCGAATCGGGTTTTACCGAAATCGAGGACTCGAAAGCTTCGAGCTCTACCGAAACCGAGGCCCCGAAAACTTGGATTTCAGAAGAACAGGTGTGGAAAGAGCAGTAAGAAGTTGGAAGATGATAATCGAGTCAATGCAGAAGCCGTAGTTAGTTGTAGAGATCTAATCTTAGTGGAGAATGAAATGGAAAGTGAGAAAGCTCCTGCAGAAACTGCTGGCATTGAAGTAAAGGAGTCCATGGAGGATAATTCAGCCAGTATAGTTACTGAAACGACAGTCGGGTTAACCGAAAGGCTTTGTGGATGGTTCTGTGAGATATTACATATCCCACAGGAATGCAAGAAAAAGAGGATTCCAAGGAGAAAGCCAACAAAAATCACTGAGAGAAAACTATATGGATTGAGGTATGAAAGAGGAAAAGGCAGAAAACTTCAGCCATTTTTCTTCTGTCAGAGAAAAAGGAGTCCAATGGTTAGAAGGTGCAACTTAGCTGCACTATCTGCACTTCCATTTTGTAACCAGTTGCCGAGAAACCCCCATAAACCCGACGTCGAGAGCCAAAAAGCTGAGAGTTTAAATTGGAATGTCAGTGTAGGGTGGTTGTCAAAGAGACCTCCGAAGATGTCTGTCTTCAGCTCAAATTTCAACCGTAGCACTACAGGTATTCTATTCTAAGGTACTAAGCTATTATTATATTTCAGATTTCAAATGACTGAATGAATATATGATGTTTCAGATGATGATGATGATGATGATGATGGCAGAAAAATAGATGATTTTGACTGTCAATCTCCTGCTTTAAAGCCTAATGACAGAGATACATCTCTAGGAACTGCCAAAACAGATGGTAATTTCTTCCCAGCTTGAAAATCTTTTCGCATTTCGTTTGGGTTCTGCCAAAACAAGGACATGGCTCTTGTAGAGTTTAATGAACCCTTTACATTTTTTCAGTCTTTAGTGAATGTACGGTAGCAAAAGGGTCTACTCAAACGGCGCTCTCTCCCGCTAGTTTCGAGTTTTCGAATTTGCAAAGTGAGGGGACCTGGCAGAAGATAGGGTCAAATTTACAAAGTGAAGTAACCCAACAGAATACAGGGTTGAATTTACAAAGTGAGCAAATCCAGCAGAAGATAGGGTCGAATTTACAAAGTGAGGGAACCCAGCAGAAGACTGGGTCGAATTTACAAAGTGAAGGAACCCAGCAAAAGATAGGGAATTTATCTCATACTCAAAAATTAAGTAGGAGTTCACTTCAGTAATAGTCCTTGAATTCAGATTTAAACAAAAACTTATAGATAAAGTCTCACAGTACTGTTTTTGCAGGAAGCAACATTGGGAAGATAACAATGAGATGGCTTGATATCAGAAATTTCTTAAAAAATTTAAAGCTTCTTAATGGTAGAAGTGAAAAGTGCCCACCAGAGAAATGCCCTTCACCAACTAGAATTATAACAGGTACTTCACTGTAGCAGGAAACACCATTCTCCTGCTTTCGAGAGGCAAATATTTTGGTTAAGTTCAATATTCTTAAAGTAGCTTACGGTTATATTGCTATTGTTAGACAGTAATGAAGAAATAACTAAGAGATGCATGGATTTATGACAGAGCTACTTTCCACTTTCCAACTCAATATGGAGATAAATAGAAATTCTAACTTTGAGAAAGTTTAAAGATTAAGAGATATTGATCAACTGATACAAGTTATGTGATATTTTTAACAGGGAGTCCAAACGAAATGAGACCTGTCCTTGACAATTTGACATTATGGAATAGAAGAGAACGAACCATGAACCATCATGAGCATATTGGGCTTACTGGTGAAACAAGAGGTATCTTTTTTTCTGCAGAATATTTGCATAGTTCGGGTTTGTCCCTAATAATAGAAGGCACTAATAAAGTTTTTGTCCAGCACATGATGAGGGTACACAAACAGATTCTCTCTGTGAGAAGATTTTGATCCCATTTACCAGCCATCCTTATTTCGGAGAAGCACAATTCAGAATAATTCATGCTTATGTAGGCAGAGGTACTAATCACAGCATAGGTCAATCACATGATTATTCACAGAAAGGAGCTGATTGGAGCAAAGAGAATCAAATTATTCCATATACCCGTAAAGGAGGAAAGAGAACCAGCAAGGGAGAGCACAATCTGAGTTCTGCACAAGTCAGAATAGTTCCTACTGATGTAGGCAGAGGCACTAATCACAGCACTGGTCTATCATATGATTATTCACAGAAAGGAACTGATTGGAACAATGAGAAGCAAATTATTCCATATTCCCGTAAAGGAGGAAAGAAAAACAGCAAGGGAGAGCATAACCTGAGTTCTGTTCATGGAGTGGAAGGCGCAATGGTTCCCCATCACAAACCATTGAACTCAACTAAGAAAAAGGAGTTGGGCAGAGTCTACCTCGACCCAAGAAACATTACTGTATGGAACCTACTGATCCAAAATGAGAGTAATTTTGGTAAAGAAAAAGTCGACACTAATACCGAGAAGTGGTGGGAAAATGAAAGGAAAGTTTTCCGCGGACGGATAGGTGCTTTTAATGCTCTACTGCATCCAATCTTAGGTAAAGTTTATTTCATGAAGTGTATCTGTTATTTAGGCAGGAGAACTGAAATATCTTAATTAAGAACTAAGCTTAGAGAGAGGTAAAATAAGTTGGATAGAATCTTTGTATACAAGCATAAGTTTTCTACTGTGCAGGCGATAGGCGTTTCTCACCATGGAAAGGCTCGGTACTGGATTCTGTGGTTGGAGTTTTCCTTACCCAAAATGTCTCTGATCATCTTTCAAGGTAAACATAACATTTTCCCCTAGATGCCACTCAAAATATACCAAACGAAGCTAAATATCTTATACTTTTCCTGTTCTTCACAGCTCTGCTTTTATGTCACTAGCTGCAACATTTCCCCTCCCGACAACAACAAACCATACAGAATATCATCAGGTCCATGAGGTTTTCTGCATTCAACAACCGATTGTAAGAAATGAAGGATCTTCTCAGTGTGGAAGTAAATGGAACAATGGCAATATGTTGGAGAATAACAAGACAGCAAGAGATCCTGAAGAAGCTGAAGAATTAATGTCTGAAAACAATGCAATTGTGTCTCTAGATTCTTCGTTGTCATCTATAAAAGGAAGCACTGAAGAAACACAATTTACCTCATTAATAAGTTTAGAAGACGGTTGTGTGACGTGTTTGTCACCAGATTTGGAGGCCACAGATAACACAATGCTGCATTCTAATAAATCAACTTTAGTGCAAGAACCTTATGGCAGCAGTCAAAGTAGCACAACATCGTGTGAAAGCAATCAAGGAAATAAAAATTTAGAATCAGAAGAGATGGATTGCAGTAACCAAAATCCGATTTCTGAATACTCAAATCCCAGTGACACAATGCATTTGCTTAGATCAGTTTGGAACTGCCGTTTATGCTCAAAGTGCATTAGCCAATCAAAAAGTGCACTCGAAAGGAATGATGCGATTTCTAGCCAATGTGAAGGCACAATGGAAGTTGATTTGAAGTTCACACCAAGTGAGAAGTCTCAAAGATTTACTGATGGTGTTGGAGAGGTTCAACTCGGTGATGCATCCCTTTGTGTAGAGTGCAATAACCAAACAAAGAGTGGAATCAAGAAGACCACAGAGATCTATAGTTACCATCAAGAAAAAAAGGAAGCTCGTTTTCAGCTCTTACCCATTGACGATTCATCTGAGAATTTAGATATTGATCTTGAAAGGATCCAAAGTCAGGAGAGTATGATTCAAGCAAGTGATAATGCCAATGACATAAAAAAGAATGGACAGAAAGCGACAAAAAAGCATTTGGAAGACAAAAACTCTAATGATTATAATGATGAAAAAAACACAGAAATTCCGAAGGAAAAAGCCAAAAAGAGTAAAATGAAGCCAGAAATAGACTGGGATAGTTTACAGAAAAAATGGGACACTATGAGGAGAACCTATTCCAGTTGTGAGCCAAGAAGTAGTGATTACATGGATTCTGTGGATTGGGAAGCAGTTCGGTCTGCAGAACCTATCAAGATTGCACAAGCCATCAAGGAACGTGGCCAGCATAATATCATAGCAGGACGAATCAAGGTTTAGGAAACTAAAGTGAAATTATACATTTTAAATGATAAAAAAAAAGGCAAATAAACAAGAGGCCAAGGCTAAGGACTATCACTTGCCTCATCACTTTTCTTTTCTTTTTTTGCAGGAGTTTCTTGATCGAATTGCTAGAATACATGGTGGCATTGACCTTGAATGGCTTAGAAATGCTCCTCCAAATAGTGTTAAGTAAGTCTACTTTGATACATATTCCAGTAACGAAAGGATTCTGAATTTTCAAATTTCAGATTAAATTTCTTACTTGTTTGTGCCTGAAGGGAATATCTGCTGGAAATAGATGGGCTAGGATTGAAAAGTGTAGAATGCATAAGGCTTTTAGCACTTCAACAAGTTGCCTTTCCAGTAAGATAAATATGATTTAATCTTTTGTAAGATAGGTCTTCCATGTATAACTCCTATTTTATTCCTTTTAAATAAGGTGGACATAAATGTCGGTCGAATCGCAGTTCGACTAGGATGGGTTCCTCTCGAGCCACTGCCAGAGGAGTTCAAATACATCTTCTTGAGACGTAAGTATAGAATAGCAAAAGAAGCATCATTCATATGACAAATAAAGAGAGGCTAAGATGTCTTTCGTGCAGGTTCCCTATGATGGATTCTATTCAGAAATATTTGTGGCCCAGGCTCTGTACGCTTGACCAACGAACTCTGTAATCCTAACCACCTTTTCTACTATTTACTATTGTTAATATAACTAACTTCTTAACATCCATCAAACAAGAAAAGTTGACACATCGAGGTTTTTACTACAGATATGAACTACACTATCAACTAATAACATTTGGAAAGGTAAATCATAAGCTCCTTGCAAGCAACTGTTCAAGGATCATCATGATTTCCATACGGAACATTTCAAGTAAAGAATTCAATGATCTATTTTTAATCGCTTATCTGCAGGTATTTTGTACAAAGAGAAACCCGAACTGCAATGCTTGTCCACTAAGGGCGGACTGTCGGCACTATGCCAGCGCATATGCAAGGTATGGATCAATTTGTGCGTGAATTTTTAGCCATAAATGAAAGCACTTTTTTTTTATATATAAGCAACTGCACTTTCATTGAGATAAATGAATAAAAACTACAAAAAGAGGGCATACAAAAAAACAGCCCAGCAAAAGGAAACCCCTAAAGAAACGGGTTCCAATCCAAAAGAATGACTCCTAACTGATAATTACAAAAACCCTTGGTGACCGATCCCTAAAGAGAAGTGTTAAATCTAATAAGATCCCACACATAATCCACAGATCTCTCCGCTCCCCTAAAATTCTATTGTTTCTCTCCTGCCAAATACCCCATAGAATAGCCAGAAAACACGCTCGCCAAAGAAAACGCCCTTTGTCTCGAAACGGGGGGAATAACAAAACTTCCTCCATCATCACCCTACAATCTCTAGAACGGGCCCAAACAATCCCAAAACATCTAAAGAAACGAAGCCATAACTCCTGCACGAACTGACAAGACCACAACAAATGATCAAGATCCTCTGAACCATTCCTACACAGAACACACCATTGCGAACCCCGACAAAGGGAGGACATCCTCTGGATCCGATCCAAGGTATTAACTTTTCCAAGTAAGACTTGCCACCCGAAGAACTTAATCTTCTTTGGAATTTTAATCTTCCAAAGCGAGTTGAACCAAGGGGTCAGCAGGGACGGAGAAGAAAAGAGGACGACGAGGAGTTCAGGACATGGAAAAAAGAACTACAAGAAAAACCTTTCGAAGGATTGGGGGTCCATACCTTCACATCTTCCCTCCCAACAAATAAGGAAACTCTAGACAGTTGATCCGGTAAATCGGAAACCTCTGACGATTCCCGACCAGTCAAGGAACGGGTGAGCCCCAAAGAGATGGACAAACCCTCTTCTCCAGGACTTAAAACCTCGGCCACTGAAAGGAGTTTCTTATCAGAAAGAAAGTAGATCCGAGGGAAAGCAAGACACAAAGGTTTGTCACCTATCCAAGTATCCTCCCAGAAGTACGTATTAAGACCTTCCCCCACAGAGACACGTAAAGCATGAGAGAAAATAGGGAAACCCAAAGCAATAGCCTTCTAGGAAATGTAGTTGCTTACTCTAGCCCCACCTGCCTGTACCCAATCAAACGGATGAAGCCCATACTTACTCACTATAATCTTTCGCCACAAGGCATTAGGTTCGTGGAAGAACCGCCATAACCATTTAGTCAGAAAGCCTCGTTTCTAATCCTTAAGTTCCCAATGCCCAGACCTCCCTCCTCCAGAGGTTTAGAGACCTTTTTCTAGTTAACAAGATGAGTCTCACTCCCCTCCTCCACACTTTCCCAAAGAAAATCCCTCATTAATTTCTCTAACCCTTCATTCACAGTCACTGGAATTCTGAAGAGGGGCAAAAAGTAGTTCGGAATGCCTTTGAGAACAAATTGAATTAACGTGAGTCTCCCTCTTTTAGAGAAAAAGGCCTTCTTCCAAGTAGAGGGGCGCTCCTGAAACTTTTCCAACACCGAAGCCCAAAAGATAGCAGACTTTGGATTGTGACCTAACGGAAGACCAAGATAAGAGGTCGGAAACTTACCAACTTCACACCCTACGAGAGTCGCCCACTCACTGATCTTAACGTCCTCACAATTAATCCCCAATAACGACTCTTTCTCCTATTAATCTTCAAACCCGAAATGGCTTCGAAGAAACCGAGAAGGCAATTAAGATTTTTAAACGCATTAGGATTGCCGGAACAGAAAAGGATGGTATCATCAGCAAACTGAAGGTGAGAGAGACGAATTTTCTCCCTACCCACTTCAAAAGCATCCAAAGCCCCTTCCTCCCCTCCAACAGAGATTAGTCTACTCAAGATATCCACCACCGGAATAAACAGGAAAGGGGACAAAGGATCACCTTGTCTAAGACCTCTCGAGGCTAGGATTTTCCCCCTAGGTCTCCCATTCACCAAAATAGAGAAATTCACCGACCTAATGCAATTCCACATCCACCCTCTCCATTTGTAACCAAAACATTTCTTCCACAAAACCTTATCCAAAAAGTCCCAATCTACATGATCAGAGGCCTTTTCAAAATCAATCTTAAAAATCATGCCCTTTTTTTTGCTCTTTCTATAATCCTCAATCGCCTCATTGGGAATCAACACCTGATCCAAAATTTGTCTCCCAAAAACAAAAGCCCCTTGAGTCTCTGAAATGGTAGACGGCATAACCTTTCTAATCTTGTCAGCAAGGGTCTTGGCAATTATTTTATAAAGGCTTGTAACCAGATTTATGGCTCTAAACTCTTTGACTTTGACTGCATTAACTTTCTTTGGGATGAGACACACATACGTTTCATTCATAGAAGCGTCAATCACCCCTCTTTCATGGAACTCCCGAAACACTTTCATCAAGTCCTCCTTAACTCCATCCCAATTATCCTGAAAGAACGCCATAGAGAAACCATCCGGGCCAAGGGACTTATCTCTATCAAAGCCAAACACAACCCTACGAACTTCTTCTAACGAGAAGGGAGCTTCAAGATTTTCTTTCTCTAACACCAAGATGGGGTTCCAATCCAATCCTTTCAAGAAAGGCCTGGAACACGGCGCTGGGGAGTATAAATTCTTAAAGAACAAAATCACTTCCTCCTCAATTTTCTGATCCTCACGCAGCACCTCCCCTGACTCATTAACCAAGGAAAAAATAACATTCTTACTTCTTCTCCCATTAGCCAAACTATGGAAAAACCTGGAATTACAGTCACCTTCTTTGGCCCATTTGAACTTAGCTTTTTGTCTCCAACTTTGATCCTCCTTACGAAGAATATCACCAAACAGACCCTTCAACCTACACCTTTCCTCAAACAGCTCCCGCGAAAGATTACCATCCACTTCCATAAATGAAAGCACATTATATTAGGAACATATTTGGAAGGATCCAAAACTCGTTTTTGCTGCTTGCTGAACTAGAGCAATAAAAACTATAACTGATCTGACCTTACATTTTCAAATTCAATGAGTAAAAGGTTGATTTTTTGTGGTAGAAAAAATTAAAATGATTAGAACAGAAATTCATGGAAGCCAAATTTTGAGGAAGATTGGATGCAAATTATAGAGATTTATAGGGTGTACAATTCTATTCTATATCTGAGATCCTATAATCAATACAGTGCAAGACTTGCATTACCTGGATTGGCAGAGAAAAGAATGGTTAGTTCAATGGTCCCTGACAAAAGTTTTGAAGGCACCGCTCAAGTGATGAATCCAGAATCAATACTCCAAATCGATGGCAATCCATCTTCAGAATCACGATGTCAAAGCAACAATCGCGAACCTATCATTGAAGAGCCCCAATCACCTGAACCTGCATATGACGAATCACAATTGACAGACATTGAAGATTTATGTGAGTATGACTCTGATGACGTTCCTACAATCAGACTTAGCTCTGGACGGTTCACAACAACTTCACAGAACTGCATGGAAGATAACACTACCAGAGCTTTGGTTCCTGTGCACACCAGAGTTGCTTCCATCCCGATGCCCAAACTGAAGCATATAGATCGCTTGAGGACAGAGCATCAAGCGTAAGTATGCCTTTTTTAGCTTGTACATCTTGGCAAAAAAAAAAAAAAACCTCTGTTTATTTCAATAACTAACAAAACAGATTGCTGAAAGTTGAGTTAAGTGCCACCTGTAAATGGGTGAAGTCACTGTACAAGAGTTATAAAATGTCACTTAAAGCCCACATTAGCCTTTGATAAAATTTTAAATATTGTCTACCTACTTATTCCCTAGTCCTTCACTTGGTCTATTATGGAGTATTAGTTTACGTACAGATTCACTAGGTCTAAAACACATATTATAAAGAAACTAATTGCAACCCACATAATGCTTTATGGTAGATGTAATGTATTTTCCTATGTGTAGCTATGAACTTCCAGATACACATCCTCTCCTATTTGAGGTAAATACTTGACCTCTTGACCTGGGGAATCATTGCCTATATACTTGTGTAGAAGTTTGTTTCTGACCATGTCTTTACAGCTAGAAAGACGAGAGCCAAACGATCCATGCCCGTATCTTTTGTGCATACTGTCACCAGGTACAGCTTGCTGCACAATGTTTTTTTTTTCATTACAAAAATAATAATAATTGAAAGTAATATAGAATATCAAATATCAATGCGTCAATATTATGAGATATAAATCCCACTTCCAATAGTAAGGAAGATCCACGGTTCAAGGTGTAATTGATGTTTTCAGGTGAAACTATAAATTCATCTGAGCCGCCCAATACAAGATGCACGTACAAGGAATTGGGAGAACTTTGTAGTGAGGGATCATGTTCTTCATGCAACACTGTCAGGGAACGAAACAGTGGAATGGTCCGTGGAACAATTTTGGTAAGTGAAAAGCCAAACTTCCAAGTTGTTATTTGACTGCTTTGCAAAATGGCCGATATATAAACCAATTTTACTTCCAGATACCCTGTAGAACAGCCATGAGGGGAAATTTTCCATTAAACGGCACATATTTTCAAGTCAATGAGGTTAGTCAGGATTTAATGTCGGAACTGTTCCACGAGCGATAGCATTGCAACTAAACATATTGAATTCAAATGCACAGGTTTTTGCTGATGATGAATCAAGTAAAAACCCCATTCATGTTCCTAGGGAATGGATATGGGATCTACCTAGGAGAATCACATATTTTGGAACCTCTACAACAACAATTTTTAGAGGTAAATTAACATATGATTGATTCATTAAAGTTCCAATGGAAAATAATCTAATACGTGTTATTACAGGCTTGGCGAAGGAGGATATTCAGTACTGCTTCCAGAAAGGTATGAAGTAACTTAGCTCCAATCCACAAATGAAAGTTTTCTTTCTTGTTTAAAGGAAAAAACCATTGTAATTTTAACGCATATATTGCAGACACTTTTTTTTTTTAACAAGATAAATTGATTAATGAAAATGATTGTTATACAAACTCCAAAAGGAGTGAAAATAAATAACAAACCCTCTAAAGCTCAAGGGGAGTTATAAATGCCTCCCAATTTGAACATATCATACTAACATATCATACTAGGTAAGTAATTTGAAAGGGATATTTGCAGACACTTCTAATAATAGTAGTTAGTAGCAAAAGATCAGCCCCAATTTAGGGGGAGAATCGTCGAGCAGCAGCAGCTGAAATTCATGAATTTCAGCCGTTACAGCAGCCCACGTTCCGGCAGTGTGGTCAGACGTTGCTGCAGTCCATGTCCTCCACACCTCAGCCCCAACCACAACCCAACAATGTTTTTGTCAGATGGTGGAAAGACAAGATCCCAGGTCTCATTCTTTTGAAGAGCATCCTTATTCTTGTTTGTAATTAAAGTATAACATAGCTCGTTTCCAATTCTCATCAGATTTTGCTTTATCGTAAGATAACACATGATTTTTTAGATTTTGAAGACTTGTGCTCAAGCTCTCAAGGTAAGAAAAAGTAGGAACCATAGGAGAAAAATCTCTCAATAGGAGTGTGGATCTTCTTAGATTTGGAGAAGGATAGTTGGGGCCCTGAGACTCAGGAGCTTCAGACAATTGATTGGATACCAGCATTCACTTGCTTATCGTAGAGGCTGTCAGTCTGAGAATGGGCTGTGACGTGGACT